>NW_020798807.1:0-2152 GCF_003344945.1 Aspergillus welwitschiae | reverse complement strand
ACGGTCCCAAGATCATATTGTACCTAATATTACTGTAATATGTCAATGAAGGAATAGAGCCGCAGTGAAAAGCTCGGGGACGTTTGCTTCATACTTAGTTGCCACACATGCAAAATCATCTCGTCGCACAGGACAGGTTTAATGGGAGCAGGCGCTCCTAATACTGTGTCGCTGAATTGGATCCCGTGGAAATATTCTGTGTGATCAGCCGGCTGGAGTCTTGCCTTTGGACTCTTGTTACAGCAAATTGTCTATTCCTGGACGCATAACCGCACGTACTTCGAGGAGGCTTTAGTTATTTTCTTCAGCTTGTTTGCATTTGGTATATGTGCTCCGCAGTGGAGTGTCTGAAGTTTTCCGTACAAGGGTCTGTAGAATTACTGGCTTGCTCCCACAGCTCATTCGAGTTCAAGCGATGCTTCTGTACTATAGAACGGCATACGTAGCGGTCGGACACAATCCCAATTTCACATCATTCAACCTTTGTCAGCATAATGTAGAACTAGGGTAAGATGAAGTGGTGATTTTCTATAAGCCACCATGGTGAAAAGGCCGTCAAAACCTAAACCTGTCGGATAGAAGCAGAAGCTCGCTAAATACCCATTTACTGCTCCTATAGACTATCTTCCATGCACCTCATATTTCTGATGCCTGGGCATGGGATTAGAAGGGCTAATAGGACCCAGCGTTTTCCGGACTTGACCTCGTGGTTACACCGGCAAATGCACATGCCGGCCATATATTTGACCATCTCACCATCTCCAACTACAACAGGAGGGCAGCGGAGGTCAACCATAAAGATTGAATGTATGTAGCATCTGGGTGTACTGGTGGCCCAAGGCCGACGCCGTGAAAATGCTTATAAGCCAACATCTCCCATCTTCCATCTCCCATCTGCCAGATCCAACTTCCGCTCCGTCAGAGACAATGCCTCCAGCCCTCTCAGACCTGTATGAACAGGTCAGCCAAATACAATCCGTTGAGTGGTACGGGATATGGGTTGCTGCCCTGCTGGGCGCCTGGCTTCTCACGCGGTTGGCGCACCAGCTTGGTCGATGGTCTATTCAACGCCCGATTGCGGTCTCCCTTGGGCAGCGCATCGGCCATGAGTTGCCGTGGCCCGTCCGGACTATTGACATCGCCACCGCTCTCGAGGCGATCTTGGTTGGGGTGCTCTTGGGCGCCAACATTGTCCTCCTACTCGTGTCCGCCCATGGCTGGGCCGACGTCCAGCAACGTGCGGCGAAGCTCGCCGTCCTGAACCTATTGCCGCTCGGTACGGGCCTCACCTTTGGCCTCCCGGCCCATCTGCTCGGAATCAGCCGCTCTGCTTTTGCGTGGTGGCATCGCTGGTTTGCGCGGGTGATGGCCGCCCATTCCCTGCTTCATGGAGCCATTGCCATCGCCAGAGCGGACAACCCAGTCCCCTCGCTGAGGCATGACTGGGTTACCTTGCTGGTCAGTCACCACGCCGCCCCTTGATGATTAGTACTGTGACCCGAGAGCGATTCCACTAACCAGGGTTAGGCAGCTGCTGCCATTTTGATGATGATCCCCGTGACCTTGCATGTGGTTGTCCGACGGCACTGCCAAATCGCCATGAAAATCCACTACCTTCTGGCGATCACAGCAATGGTTGGCCCTGGGGTATCATAGGTGGAACCAAGGACCAGAATCCCGCTGGCAAGTGGTTGGTGCTGGGGCCCTATGGATCTTGCTGAGTTTCGTTGCCGTCTCTCATGCAGTTTTTCGTCCAACAACGTTGGAGTGCTGGACGGCCCGCCGTAACCATACGTCCCTTTCATGATGTGCTTCGCATGGACATTACAGTGTCCCCCCATTGGCACATCCGGCCGGGGCAGTACCTATACCTCTGGTTACCTCACGCAGGATTTCGCTCGTGCTTCCAACTCCAGCCCTTCTATGTCGCTTACTGGGATGATGCGCCCGGACCGCGCATCCTGTACGTTCTGACCCGACCACGAGCCTCCAGCCTCAGTACACGACTCTACCTCCGCGAATGGCTACACCAGCGTCGACAGCCTGCACTGTTGCTGGGGCCATACGGCCGATCGATCGACTTTTCTCCGTTTGGGACGATCGTGTTCATCGTAGAGGACACTGGCATTTTGCGAGTGCTTCCCTATATCCG
>NW_020798806.1:0-20661 GCF_003344945.1 Aspergillus welwitschiae | reverse complement strand
GTGCAACTCAGCTACCGCCACCGAGCGTACGGTAGCGCAGATAAGGGGGACCCCTCGATTCGAGGCAACACCGAGTGAAACAGCACAATAGTGGTGATGGTCCTCCAACCGGGACACTCAGAGCGGTACCGCGGACGGAAAGAAATGCCGACTGCGTTCAGGAAGAGGCCTCTAGCTCAGCATCGGAGGTCAGTTCGGCAGCAGGATTAGCCGCATGACTGCGCACTGATGGCAAACATTGCTGCGTCTCGATTGATAGTACTGCTGTGTTATCCGCGGGGTGGCCCCGTTGTAGGAGCTAAATGTAATTTAGACTCTTTTGGTTTTCTCGTAGACCTAGGGAAGAGCGAGTCCGCCGTTCGACCCCAACGCCGCCCGAAGTGGACATTCTTTCCAAACGAAAATGGTCGGACGGTGGAACGAACGGCCATCGGCCTGCCAAGAGTCAACGCACATCGTGGGGCAGTCGCTAAGCGCGTCTGGGCGGCAAAATCTCCTATCGTGGTGAACAATCGTTTTCTGACGGATCCACAGAGCCAAACGCCGTCGCTCCGGGTTGCCCTGGAGACGCCCTAAGGAGGGTCTAGGTCTGCACGAGTGATGATTAGAGTGGACCGGGCCCTCATCGTTGATTAAGCCAGCACCAATCTGGTTGCGTCTGACACAACGGTAAGTACGGAGTACTCACCCGTGATTTGTTCTCCGGACTCTGTCCGTCTATTGGACGGAGCAGCGCGGAGTCTTCTACCGTGGTACGACTTCAATAGTCCTGAGATGCTCCAAACCCTACCGGAGGCAGCAGCTGACTCAAAAAGCATTGGTTCGGCTATGTCCGAGCGATCGCTCGCCATCGAGCGGGTCAATCTCTATTGGGAGATTTCGGCAATACAGGCCATGTGCTTCCGATTTCAATTGAGAAAGATAGGCCACCACCCCGATCCGGTACGCCGACGTACTCTGTCCTTCTTCAATTTGCAGAGCTCAGAATGAACATGATGGCGAGACACTGTCAATACACCTGTGAAACACCAGAAACGCATCTCCTCGCTAGGTGTCACGTATATTTTTGCGTATGATTCGAATGTACGGAAGAGCGACCGCCTGAGTCATAGGTAAGTTCCGATGCTCGGTCCAGGCGGCAGTGAACTGCTTGCGACGTTGACTATGGAACGACTCCACCATGGGACCGTGATTGTTTGCTCATGAGGATGTGGACATGCTGTCTCAACACGTTCCCGATGTTGCCTCGGCCGAATGATGAAAGGTTTTCGCACTGCGTGAAAGGAGCAGAAACTGCAAACGGACCGCGAACGGACAGGTTGCAACGAACGGCCACAGGCCGAAGTATGTGCATCCGCAGAATCGACTGCCTAGAGACGACCTAAGACCTACTAGTCTGACCACGCCTAAAACACCGATCCGCTGGGCAGACAACCACGGGTCGTGGAACTTTGCGTGTTACTCGAATTTCGGGGTTCTGTCATCTTGCAGGCTGATCATCCGGTTGGTTCTTCCCACAACTCGGAGATTACCCGGCAGGGGTACTAAGTGCAACACACCAGAGCACATGGTGGGGAAGCTCACCAAGAGCTGCCTGCTGCGGAACATGCGCGGCTCGAGTCAGTAAGCGCAGCACATGCCAGGAAATGTACAAAGGTTACAGCTCGCTGCAGCCATCATGGAAATTTCGGTTCATACTCTATAAGACGGTGTATACTTCTTTGTTGATAGCCCGAAGACAAGAAAAGGGTCCGCAACGGACCGATAGACCGCAGAAGATGGACGGCTCATCAAAGTTGATGGGTATGCAAAATTGATCAATGTTCAACAGCAGTGGGGCCTCAGAAATGCTTAGATAGTAACCGGTCAATTAAACTTTCTGCCTGCTTTCGTTCTATGATGTACTTAGCAGTGTTATGAGATAATATAGACTCTAACACATATCGAACATAATACTGATCTAGCCATCGCTGCTCTTCAATTTTCAGTTATTACTGTCAATCCACAGGCTCCGCGCAGCACTCCATACATCATAAAATGGGAAATTGATAATTGTACTCCGGTTTAATATCTATATATTTTCTGCTAGACCAGGTTAGGCTTAGCTCAGATCAGCTGACTTTGATGAATACTCCCATGATAAAGAGATTACATTTGTAATTCTGGGACCTGTGAATTTCCCCTATTGCAGTTAGTTTTGCCGCTTTCGGCTTAGTTGCCCAATACGACGTACTGTCATCACCGCCCGTCACCCCTCCGAGTATATAAGAACCTCCTACCCTCTGGCCCTCCCACTTCACCCACTTCCCTTCTTTTCCCTCAATCCCCCCTCCCATATTCTGCACTCACCCGATCGCGGCCCCCTCGTCTCATCTGCTCCGAGAATGAAAAATCTTGCTGCCTTGTTTGCCACCCCGCCCCCCTCCTTTTTCCTTGTCGGAAATTGCGGCTGCGGCCTCGTTCCCCGTCGCCTCCACCCCTTCAGCTCTGACCGGCTGTTCAGGTGAATCGGGCTTTGCCGCCCTTTGCCTAGTGGTTGTATGCATTATTTTCTACCCTTTATCCTATACGATTAGAAAATGCGTCTCTTGTTTGTACGGGATCTTGGTTTGTCTACCAATTTTCAAAGGTACTCACCCATCTACCATCCGCGCTTCCCTGATCCAAGGACAAAAGTGACTGATGCTTGAACAGGCTGCAAGGCTGATTACACGTTACGGCTTACGCTTATTCCTTCTACCCCTCATCCCTCACACCCTCTTACCCGTTTCCGGCGCTCGCCCGTCCTTGCGTCTCTGTCTCCACCCCAGTCCATGTTGATCCCGAGTGTCCTGCTATGCGATTGGATTACTTGGAACAGTGACGAAATTGCGCCTCGGAGGACCATGTCCAATGGCATAAATGCCTCATTCATGGCTTCGGCCGGCTATTCGGCACCATCACCGTCATCGCCATCGCCATTGCCTTCACCATTCACATTTCCGCGGCATCTTGCTTACCGATTTTATGGCCGATGGGTCCTTCATCTCCGATCGTCCGGTCTACCGCGCCCTGTCATTAGTCGAATGTGGAAAGAACGACACTACGAGTACAGCTGTTTGCTGTTGCGGTGCTACTTGTTGAAGCTCAGCAATATTTAGTGATGATGTGACACTTGCTGGAGTTCGAGCCATGCATTAAAGCATTCACTCTTTTTGGGTAATCCTTGCATTGTCCCTGTGGTGGACCGTGACTCTAGGCAAACTCCATGGACTGGTCGATTGCATTGGCTGGGTTCAAAGTGAATGGGTACAACAATCAATTTTTCAGATTCATGGCGCGTGGGGCGCGTGAGCACGAATACAGGGACGGGCTTAGTCCATCTCCATCCGGCCCGGCTTTCGGAGGCGTGTACTCCATTGAAGCCCCATTTTAAGGGTCTTGGAACTTCAGTCGGTCCCTGTTTTGCTGCCTACAAATACTTTGGTCCATCTCGAGAATTTTGGCACAGCTACGCAGCACAGCACGTTGAGCATGGTAAACCCATTTCTGTGAACAACGATCAAAACAGGCCCTTCGCGCACCATCGCGCAACTGCTTCGTCCAATGGAGTTTCTAGCCGCCCTCACGTAAATATCGTTATCCGTCCAAAACAATAGCATTGTCGATGAATAGACAAATAATCAAACAATTCGAGAAATGCCTCAGGCGCCTTCATCGAAATCATCAAAAGGAAAATGATCTCGGACACTGATAATATCTTCCGGAGTCTCAGCTGCTTCAAGCATTTTTGTCTTCATATCACGGGCCACTCCTTTCACAGCATCGTAATCATCATTTGGAACCCAACCCAAAATATCAATACCTAAGGCATATCGCATTTCTTCCATTGCAATGTCAGCTTCTTTTTGACGAGCATCTAAGTCAAGGGTTTCCCGGACAGTGTCCTCTGAATAACCCACTGGAGCGACTGGATGAACACTCCTAGTTTGATCTGCATCAGTAGTCTGAGCAATTGTCGGCCAATGCTGTATAGAGCGAATGAGTTCTGCTCGCAGAGATATTGAGTCTCCCTCCCAGGGCGTACCAGCATTCTTGAATAGCCGTTGGCGGAGGATAACAGACTGATCAAAGATGGCATCATAGTGCTCTTCATTTAGTCTTCTGGTGAAGGCAGCGTACAGAAAATGTATCATTCTTTTGCGCCGAGTCTCTAGTAACGATGCTTGCTCGGATGAAGGCAAAGAACCGTAACATGGAGGTAGAGTAAGCTGAGGTTGTTTCAGCATCTCCGATTCGGGATCACCATAATTCTGGAAGTGAGCTGGTATTCCAGCAGCAATACCGAGAGGAAGAATAGAACAATGCTGCCAATCTATAAGTCCAACTATCTCATTTGAATCAGAAACAAGGATGTTATTTGGCTGAAGATCTGGATGGCGCAGGACAGGTCGATTCAAAGTTGAGTCGCTTGCATACCCTAAGCAGGATATCATTTTAAGATAGTTGGAGAGGTCTGTGATGTGACTATCAGGTGAGACATGCTTAAAATGATAGATTTCCCTATAGAGCCGGTCATAGGGCAAGCGAGGTTTTGCATAGGCTTTAGTCCAGGCCAATTCACGTTCACCAGCTGCTTGGAAAACCCCCATGGATGACAGCCCTTTCTTAGTTAGCAATGTCGACAAAACAGCCCTCAAAGGGAGTCCACTCACAAGGACCTCGGTCGATATTCAATAGATCCCTTTTATCATGCCACCAGCTATAGTGAGCTGTCGGTCCTATGCAGAACGCCATACCGTTGGGTTCAGTGAGTTGTATTCTGCTCTCAGATGAAAGATCTTTAGTATAGTAAAGACTTCCAGATGCAGGAAATTGCAGTGACATCAATCGCGTCTCCCATTCAATTATTTGTTTCATGACCTTGTGTTGTTCCTTTGGCGTCAATCTAAACCATTTATCGCCGAGCGGGATACCATCCAACTTTTCCATAATAATGTACTCAGTCCCAACAGGATTCGCCTTCGTCGAGCACCACGCATACACCTCTGGTGTGGGAATACCATGCAGACGAAGATAGTCTAAAGTTGCCGCTTCGCTCGCTACAGTATAGTGTTCTGGTACTGTGCTTGGGTATGAAAGTCGCGCAATAATACATTTCCCGTCGCTGAAAGTGGCCTCAAAGATGCGGTTGAATCCGCCTTCAGATAATTTTTTAAAGGTTCTGAGATCGGATATCGAATGGCGAGATGCATCAGAAATAACGTTTTGAAGGGCGGACACATCAAACTCAAGGAATCGTTCTGCAAGACGGAGATGTTCGTTGAAGCTTCGAAAAGTCAGCCTTAGAAGAAAGCCATAGTGTCATAAGCACTTACATCCATCTTCCAGAAGTGTACCGGAAAAGCTCACTATGATGGGTGAAATCTGATTGTTGCCCACAGTTTGTCGAAGCTTTCACATGCTGTGGGTTTCCAAGCTTGTGAAAGCGGAAAGTTCGGGGCCGTAAAGAGCCGAAAAGCTTTCGTGTCTTGATAGAATAGTTTTTCATCATGCTACTGCAAAGAAGACAAGAAATTCAGTTAAAGAAAAGAGCACTAGGAAGGAATATTGCGCTTATTTAAATGATTTAGCTTGAACGTCCGTTCCACGGGATAATTTTAAGGGAGATCTCTCTCTGACGGAAGAATGTATTTCCGTCTTCTCTCGACATGATGGCTGACGGGATGTGGGCCAGCCGACGCTGGCGATCTAGCCCCTTATCGGTCTCGAGCCGCTTTGTCCCCATGTTGTACGCATGTATCGTTACACTGAGTAATAAAAAATCGTAACCCATATAATCTCAAGAGTACTTTGTAGTGAGAAGGCTAGGCCAAAGAGTGGATACATTAAGATGCTAATCATACCAACCCCACATCAAGATTCTCGGATCCCGTTTTCAGTTGGGACCCCACAAGTTGCCAAATCCTAAACCTCCGACAATGGCGAGGTTAACAAGGAATAATATTCTGTATAAGTACCAGAAATTAGGGAAGAGAATTAGCTTCTACTCGGTTAAACTTGAAACGATGATGACTCACACTCCGATTAAAGCTCTTCCTCAAGTGACTTGAGTGCCTCATCAACCTCATCCTTTGTCGCGTCTTGCTTGACTTTAACGGTCCCAATGACGGCATGAGTCCCCCCATGCTTATCCCTCCAGTCTTTCCATGAACTGGGAATCTTTCCAGCATTGGGCTGCACCTGGAACTTGTGGTACACAAGTCCATTCTCTTCAATGGTACCATCATAGTCAAAACGGACGCCGTGGTTTTCCAAATCACTTGCGGATTTCGGCCATTGAGTTTTGCCTCTCCCGACTGTCGGTCGGGCGAGTTTCTCCCAGATCTTGGAGCCGCGGCCAGTAACTGCATCCATCACACTGTTCCATGCTCGGCGCGACATTGTCAAACAGTGTAGGAGTAGAACGACAAAGGATACGATATTGAGTTTGAATTAGTCGCAGATAATAATCAGCAGGGTAAAAAGGACAACATTGGGGTGCAATCAACTTTGAGGGCAAATATATGTTCTTATATGTCCGAGAGATGAAGCGTTTCGCCTACAATTGTTGAATTATAGTGTAAGAAGCAGGTCAGTCGTGAGTGGAAAGCAGAGAATGCACTTTGTGTGATATCTCCTGCAGCTCGCAGCGCTTAGCGGTAATTTAGTAAAAGAACCTAGTGAAATTACGCTTACACAGTTACAGATCCCGAATTAAGACAAATCAACAGTAAGACAGACTAGATGGTCTGTGTACTTCCAAAAGCATGAAACGGACTTGTCAGGGCGATCGATGATCACTTTTCTGAAACGAATCATAAGTTGTGTCCCTCCACTAAACCAACATTCCACCCCCCAAGTCATTCGTACGTACGGTACTTACGGAACGAAACATTCAACCTTAAGTCAACAGAACGTCAATTGGTTTATTGTTATTATCAACTCGTGGTGTCTGAAAGGGCTCTTCTTGACGGTAGCTATAACAGGAGGCAGCTCGTTGATTAGATAACATTGCATGATAGCTTTCGGACTAGCGCATCAGTTACTACCTAGGGATGTCACATGACGGAGCTCTCAGAGTTAGGGTAGACATTGGTCACCCGAGCGTCTGTGGCCCGTGCGCTGGAGCAGTTCAGCCTTGCAGAGCGTAATCTGACGCGAACCAATACGAATTCTTGACCGGTCCTAGTGTTCGTTGGCGAAGCCCTGGCGCTACGGGAGGTCACCAGACACTAAGTTTCAGCAGACCGCCCAGCCAAGAGAGCCGCTTTTGATTGGCGCAAGACTTAAGAACCAACTGGGCTTCCGTATGATATCAGCAAATGGTTGCCTGAAGGAAATGTGGATTTCGGCGCCTACTGTGCCATCATCTGCCGCCGGGCCAGCCGGCCATCAACGGCGCAACGGGGGACAATATGAATCCATGCGCGAGGCTGTCTCATACCCACAATTTCACTGTCATACCGTCTAATAATAAGTCCTGGTAATTCAGGAAAATCCCCACCAACGGTCCAGGCTCCAGGCTCCAGGCTCCAAGTAGCGCCTGGTTATCTCTCGTGACGTGGCGAAACAGGGGGTCAGTGATTCGGTAACCGAGTATTTAGGTTTCCCAATTTTCCCAATTTTCCCCAAACCCCCCAAACCCTTCATATCTCCCAAATTTCCTCGACTCTCCCATTACTCGCCAGGTCTACCATTTTCACCATATTCATCACTTTTGATTGTCCCCGCTACTTTTCTAAACATGGGGTCTCCAGTGCAGGATCCATTCATAAAACCTTTTGAGGAGGAGAGGGCAAAGTACAGCAGAGGTCATCATGAACCAACAACTCACCAGCTGAATCGCTTCAGTATCTACTGCGAGCTCCTAAGACAAGATCCCGAGCTCCTTAAGGATAAGAAGAGCTCTACACGTTCCAGAAAGAAAACAACACGGGAAAACTTATTGAAAATCTCGAAACTCAGCTCCTCAGTCTTTATCCTGAGCTGCTTTCTCGTGTCAGCCACGGAGCTAGGTAGCAAGAGCTACCTCGAAATTATCCCGAAACTTCGAGACTGGTGGAGATCCGTTAAGCATCCAAAAGCGTTAGCCGATAGAGCCCGCGTACTTTGCGAGATAGAAGGCGTTGACTACGTGGAGACTGGTGAGGTACCAAGTATACATTCTAGTGGACATTAATTTACAGTATTGCGCAGTTAATACCTCTGAGGACCATGAAGACCAAGTCAAGACCCCCCCCCAAAAACCTTCAGAAGGCTCGATTTTCCTGTACCGCAACGAGATACCAATGCTCCAAGTCAGCCTCCTTCCAAGCGAGCCACCATACCAAGCCATCGACCTCAGCACTAGTCATCTTATTAATTTCCTTTTGACTTATGAGAGTCTGAGCGACCGGCAGGCCGTCGTGAGGTTGTTGCAACAGTACGAACCAACTTGCCCGATTCTGAAGCTGAAGATGCCCTTGTCCAACGCCTTTCCTTCGGTGGAGATGAAAGTCACATCTGATGTCGGGTCGAGCGTTTGTCTTTTGTTCGCTTGGGAATTGGCGAACGATCTCATCATTTCATTGGGATATTCGACGACGAATATAGCGAATTGATAACGAGCCCAAGAGCAAAAACTTCTCACCGGGCTTCAGAACAAGAAGGACTACTCCAGGTAGCCCGTTGCTTTTCGTGTACTTTTCTGGCTTACCCAACACCCGAACTACTCCCCCAGCGCCAGTGTTTTTAACGAGGAGCGCCATCACAGTTGAGTCTACTGCCATGACTCCGGAGGTTGTTGTCCACGCATCCAGCGCAATCCCATTATCTGGCTTTTTGCCATTAGCAGACGTTTCCTTCAAACCGCAAGAGCATCCTACCATATTTCCCGCCTCTTTGAGCAGTTTATCTGTCATGTCTATGATGTTGCTGTCTAGCAAGCCATCGACAGATATACCAGCATCCTCAACTTCGTCCCTGTCCATCCTCTTGATCCAACCCTCGACCTGGATATTTGGAGTCTGATTCAATTTTGCGCGCTTGTCATGTATGGGAGGTAGATGAGGTTGAACTATATAGGATGACTCGATATCAGTGACTTGCAATAATAATTTGTTGACGAAGGGTCCTGCTTCTTGCTCAGGATACATGTAACAGGTTAAATATTTTTGAGTAGGGCTTGACAGGCGGTCAAATCGAGAATTATACTCACGAAGCTTTGGTTCCCCCTCAAATTATAACTGATAATCTGTATTTGTGTAGGCGACCTGGCAAATCACCGTTTTAATCAACACATAAAGAACTTCCCTGCGTGCCCAACTGAGAATCCAAGAAGTGGGGGGAAGGTGGGGATTGGGCCCCCTACTAGGTGCTCACATGATCGGAACACCTCAGCCCACCTTTCAAACCGCACGTCTTTCGCCAAGGCTACTGTAAGTTATTAGGGGTAAATAGAGCAGACTCAGCAGTAGTCTAGATTTGATAGACATTCTTTTCTGTGTTGAACCTTTGTCATCTTGTTGCGAGGAAGATATGAAGGACAACTCTCGGTTATTCCCAGGTTTCCCAGGTTTCCCATGTTTCCCATGTTTCCCAGGTTTCCCAGACTTCCCAAACTTCCCAGACTTCCCAGACTTCCCAGACTTCCCAGACTTCCCAGACTTCCCAGACTTCCCAGACTTCCCAGACTTCCCAGACTTCCCAGAATTCCTAGGTTTCCCAGGTTTCCCAGCCAGGTATAGACCCATGAATAGGAAGGATATGGAGATACGGTCATTGCTGGAGCAGGGAGGGGGATGAGAGCTTCCCAAGTGACAGTTATATATATAGTCATGGCCATAGCATCTGCAATGGGTGTGATACTGACCTTGAAGTCTAGTAATTCTACAAATCTACTGTTTCAAACTTCGTTGTCCGTTCCTGCTCTCCTTGAATTACCATGTATTGCCTTGCTAGCATTGTTCCGAAGGGTATGAGACGGTGGCTGGTTGGGTCCAGGTTGCAAAGCCATACGGTCAGGCACTTACGTATATTGCATATGCTTTTATCTAACAATAGATTAGACTATAGCCTTTATTGGCGTGGAGAGAGGCCCCGACGACCTCGTGGTTACTTGCCTTCGTGGCAGGTTTAGGGACCGTCTTCTCTGGAGCAACTTCAAGGCAATTGGGCAACCGGCAATAGTTGCAGTTGCTCGTGCTGGTTGGCACATCCAGAGCTTGGATGATATCGCGAACTCAATTAGGGAAGGGAGGTTCGACGAGCTAGAGCTAGAAAGAGCCCGTGAAAACGCAAAGGAAAAGCTTGCATGGATTAACCGATTATCGTCTGGACCACCGAGTCGGTTTAATTAAACCATTCATGTATTAGAGAAGCCAATAGGCGCGATTTCCAGAACCATAAATGCATGTATTGACGTACAACAATATCCTGGTAGTGTATGAGCCGTCGTGCACAGCAACAGGGCAATGCGTCTCACACCCGGCATGTCGTACTTTAGCCTTAGCTATGAAATTTTTGGACGAAGGAAGATTGGCCAGTTGTTTGAGCCAATTTCCTGACTCCAGGCGAGGGCTGTTCCTATATAACCCCTCGAGTCCCTCATTCTGAGTGCGTAGATCCTGAAGTTTGCACTCACTCCTCCAGGCACAACATGGATAGCTTGCAAGGGTTGGACACACTCAAAAAGATCCTTGAGAATAGCTCCATAATTGTTATTTGCCCACCATGCCTTAGGGGTTTCTCCCGTGCCGACGTCTTATACTCCCATTTCCGCGAAGTGGGAAAAACAGATCAAATGCATGCAGGTCTTGCTAAAAAACAAACCGACTTCGCAACTTTTCATGCCTACTACGAAAGGGCTATCGGGGCTCCGATTCCTTCTTCTGAATTGCGCGATGGTCACAAATGTTTTAAGACCTGGTTCATAGTGGAAAATTATAGAAGAGATGCCGAAAACGGTTGGTGGTCTCTTTTCCGTATCAGATTGACCCGCTAATCCACCTATTTTAGGAGCGGTGCATCCTGACGCTTCGCTAGGAGAGTTATTCAACTTTGATGCGCTCGATGACTATGAAGCCACCTGTGTCTAGTCTCACTAGTGCTTTCAAAGCGAGCTACGACACGGGAAGCAAAATGTCAGTAGGAAGGATAATCGCAGGCGAACTCACCATATTGCATGGTCTAAGCATGAGGCTACTTTGTGACATTAGGATAATATGTTGATGTTGAAGGGCTATGTGAAAAAGCGAATGTATGTTTGTGTACTCGGCGATGGTAGTACAACAATGAAATGGAAGGGTCCAAGTGGCGGATCTCAATCCATGTCATAGTATATGATACGCTGAGCAATTCACTAGCTTCCAGTTTCTTTATGCGAGTCTTTGCGTGTACAGCTTCCGCATTAGGCAAAGCACAATCCAAAGGAGCCTTCATATGCAATGATTTCAGCCTTGTAGTGATGAAAAAGCGAGAGATGTCCTGATGATCGGTTTGAGCTGAGCTCATTGTACTGTCTCACTGGCGGCCCGAATCCAGACTCTGACTTTCTCAAACTTCATCCCGACCGGTCATGAAGGTTGACTCGCTCACAAGCGGTGGGGTAGTTCCCGCATAGCGATCTGTCCACTGGCAGCTTCGTAGCTAGCGACGCTTATAATGTACAATATTTCTGCCTTCAAGGTACGCTTGAGTTGAAGGCCTAGCTTCACTTAAGGCTTTATCAGAGGCCTCAAGTGTATACTTGACCTCCGCCACGTCAATCTCCCTGCTGTCGACAGCGCCAATTTTTCCAAGGACGTATTAAAGTGTCCAGGGCTGCCGCGTGTGGGTCAGCCACTCATCATTTTACGGTACACCACGTATTGTTGTCGGGTCTCAAAAACACTCCAGCCCCGCATCAGTAGACATTTAACCGCATCCCACAAACTCTCCTCTCCTGCTTCGACATGCCCAGGACGATGTCTAGACTCGAAAGGAGCTTCAATACCCAAAGTAGGGTTCTCCAGAAGTCAAAAATAAAATATTTATGTCCAAAGTGCCTCCAAGGTTTCTCCCGCTCCGACGTTTTATACCAGCATTTCCGACAGAAGGCAGATGCGATCCATAAAGGGCTTGATTCGAATAAAAGCAATTTCGCACTGTTCCTTTCAAGCTATCGGGGATGTATGGGATCTCTGATTCCAGCTGCAAAGCTACCAAAAGCGCCAGATTGTTTTGATGTTTTTTTTGTGATTGAACACTATGGCGAAGAAACAGAAAGCCCAAACATATCAGATTATGGTATGCAGTCTATATATATGTCCCAGTCCATCGACAATTCCCTTTACTAAAACGAGCATGCTTCAAGCCCAGTCCTATACGTCTACACCTTCTATGCATTCCCACAGCTGCAACTTTTCTGTTCCGCTTTACCATGATCGCCAGCCGCGTGGCTATGATCATGATTCACATGGAGGTACTGCATTGAGTACTATGCCTGGTGAGGATCTGACTACTGTTTAGAGCGACTGCCAGTTTGCTAAATATTACCGACAAAGTGCCTGAGCAGCATGTACGACACCTGCAAATACTTCACGATGTAGAAGTGGAGGCTAAGATCTGTGCACTTCTACCTCAAATGGATAATTGGTTAGATGGGACTTTGCCTCTTACGGATCAGCCCCATCATGATCTTGGCGTTATTGTTCCGTCTGTGGATGTTGATAGGCCATTGATCCCAGTCCGAGACCTGCTATACAAAGGGGTAAGTTTCTAAATATGTTTGGTAAGTGTTCGTCGCTCATCATTAATAGTTCGGAACATTCGCCCTCATACGCACATCCAAGGATATTTTCTCGCCTCAAAACATCCCCGAGGCTGTCTATACGGTGCTCAGAGTAGACGGGCCGGGCCTAATCGGCAACCAGAAAGTGGCCATAGGCGAGTCAATTTGGGTTAGCCATCAGACAACCTTATCCGCTGGTCTGATCCTTCTGATTGGCGTTTTCCCAACGGTAGTAGTTGGACAGAAGGTCTAGCACACAGATTGTCGCGGTGTACTTAATGTGGATGAATTTACACATGGATTGTTGTCATTGCGGGTGCGGGCTGGCCTGGTTGAAGGGCTTCGTTTTGATTAACCATAGCAGAACGACAATCTGAGCACAGTTATCTTCAGACCAATGCACAGTCGCATACAGGATAGTCTTGGCACGGACGTACATAGGATGGAGATATGCCCGTGAAAAGCGTTACTACTTTGCTACCTACCTTTCTATATGTACAAAGGATGATATTGTCCAGATGCAGCCTCAGTTCGATACTCCCTTTCACAAAATGGGTGTAGCTAGTCACTCCTACCACATAATCTGGTCCAACTTCTGGCAACATACCCTTCAAGAAAACGTAACAGGTTCAACATCTCGATCATGAAGACTTTGCATGACACATAATGCCCCGAATGATCGCTATACTGCTCCCAGATAACCTGGCATACTTCCTCAAACTCACCCAGTTCGGTGATGAATTGAAGGAGCTCTTGGGAGAAATCGCCTCTTGCATCAAAATGCCAGGTGAGGAGAGACAGCTTTAGTAAGGCGTCTGGAGTGAGATCGCTGGAGATCTCTTCCACATGTCGACAGACCGTTTCATTTTGATCCAAGCGGGATATGTTTACGTAATTCGAGCCGTATATCAATCCCAGAAAATAAATATGTACCGCCTTGACGGTTGATTGAGCCGGGAATGCCAGGATCTCTTCCGGAAGTAGAGTGTTGGGAGCCTTATCCATTGGCATCAGTGAAGTTATGTAACTAAGAGTAATCACTTACCATGATTGTTTCCCAGTGAAATTTCGATAAAAGAGCCGAAACATGGGCGAATGCTCTCGAGGAGTCATGGAGGGAGGCCATGACGGCCGGAAAATGCAGATGTTGGACTTTAAATCGAGAGTCATCTAACGATCTTCCTTTTCCTACCGGGGAAATGCAAGGGGCATGTCGTCAATGTTGGTTTCTATTCCCATACTCCTGATAGGCCTTTGCGTCGGACATATCAGCGCTTTTCCTGGGGTAGTCACCATATCTTGGTGTATTGAAACTGTACGTATTGTAATATAAGGCGAACATTTCCCTTTGGGTAATGATCGTCGGTGAAGATTGGAGATTGCCCAGTGGATGTGCTTTCCCCTGACTTATCGTGCGGTAGTCTAAAGCGTATGGAGCCGCTGGCTGCCAATGAATTGAGCGGAATTGCCTGGCATACAACGACTACCCATGTGTTCCATTTTTTGTCTTTCTAGACCGCAGGCTACATTTCATGGTGCATAACAATCGACCAACGGAGTTACTGCAGTATTCGGTCCTAGAATTAGTGTTGCCAGTAAACAACAAAGATAGGCATTCTGATGTCTGGAGCAGGGACACGTGCTATACTGCTAATTCTTAGGAGCGCTCTTATAAAGATGCCAGGGGTAACCAGAGGCTGATTTAACATCCTCATACACCTTGCTCCTTGGCCATCTACTGAACTCATAATGTCCTCTGAATAACCTTACGGCCACGTCTACTATGTACGAACTAGCTATTGTGCTGTGCCTGATCTGTATATTCTATATACTCGCAGTGTGCGGGGTTTTCGGTAAACGTCTATTTGATATCTTTAATGAACTATGGCAGATGCGCAGGTCAGCACCATCCTAGCCAATGCTCAGCGATTTTCTATAGACTAACACAATCCAGAGAAATTGCCGGGCAGCTTCCGGTTTGATCTGTCTGACACATCGGTCCGTTGAAGAAGCACGACCTTAGATACACTCGAGCCGCGTCTTATAGGCAGAGGCTGACGGGGCAGGATGCTTGTTCGTCTCAAAACTGAGTATCGGTCCAGCATATGCGAAGAGTACGAGACAGACCAATGCGCTGAGCAGATATATTGAAGCGTCTTACTGAGAATAGGAAAAGTGAAGGCGCACTAGAAAGTCGTGGCCCGGTAGAAGTCTCTCTAGTATAGCTTCAGGTGGCAGGATACTGGACACCGCATGGGTAGGATTCATTGTGGGAGAATATGTTGGTATTACTGGTCAAACTCCTGAGTACGGAGCAGAAGAACTGGTATGAATGGATTAGATACTTCGCTTTCACGACACTAGAGAGTATTCTGGGCACTGTAGGCAACACTGCCGGTAGTAGATTATATACTGCTTTCACATGGTTTATTACCGGATGAGATGTTGTAATATTACAAATAATTAAGCGAGAACGCTCTCAGCCCCAGGAATTAAATCCCCTAAAAGATTAACTCAACCACACGCGTTCTGTGCCGCGAATACTTTCACCAGGGTCATCTCAGATAAGTCAGGAAGCTCTATTATGAACAGCATACCATGGACTGCATTAGTGTCCAGGACTTTCTCCTTGCCCCACTCGTACCCACTTCGGACCATGTTACGGTGTTTTGAAAAGCTGTATTGAATGTAGTATTCAATCGGGAAAGTCTCTAGGACCAGGCTAGATTGGCCCACCGATGTTCATTGGGTATGCCTTTAGCGCCTTATTCGACTTCAGTAGACGATTCCCTTTCTAGATATGATCCTCTAACAGTACACTTATGTCGTTCAATACACACGCGAGGCGACCTATTCCAATCAAGCAGGTTTTTTTCCATCGGGGGGGGGGGGGGGGGGGGGGGGGGGGCGCTTTTTTTGTTCGCTTAAGCTTCCTAAGGATTATCGAGCAGTTTGTCCTAAGAGCAACTAAAACTGATAAAGGGGACGCAGCCACTAGTAGATACCTGTGGGTGGAGTTTAGATGCAACGTCTCATTGCATTTGCTTAGACCAAACAGTGAATATCTTTCCTTCTAATTCCCAGTTTGACCGAGTAAATCATATCAAGATGCCCAATTCTGGCTGTCACCAGGACAAATCCCCCATGAACTGCGAGTCATGTAAACGGCGCCATGAAAAATGCGATAAATCCTTGCCGCAATGGTATGCCTTCCCACGGAGCACAGTGCATGGAGCCGAGTCAGTTAACCAGCGCAGTGGGCGTTGCATCGAGCGCAGCGTCTCCTGCAACTACACAAACACAGCAGTGATTGAGGAAGGGCCTAAGTATTGGCGGTCTATCAGACCGGAAATGAACTACTTGCCGCTAAACAAACTCATTGATCTTATTACCAAGCTCTATGAAAGTCTGGAACAGCGCGGCATGAGAGACTACACAATCTGGGCTCAGAAGCTGCCTCTGTAAGTAACTCTAACCCATATCGAAGCCAGAGCTGATATCATATGCAGATTCTATTCTATGGCAGGCTCCGATAACTTAGTAATGAGCTCGCTCCTCACCCTATCCGCATCCTTGTTAGCTACAATCGAGCCGAAGGTGGGAATTAAACAGACATATTTCTACTTTCGTCAGACTGCAGTCGAGCAACTACGAATAGCTTCTAGCAAGCTTTGCAGGGAGAATTATGATGAAGTCCTTGCGGCTACCATGCTACTATTATGGGCAGACAGTGAACGGTATAGAATCTCTTCTTGCCAATACCACGGGTGCTGATAAGTTTAGGTCAAGCTGGATAGCGTTGTGGACTGGTTTGAAATCTGTCTTTTATTCCATGCCGCAGGAATGGAGGTACGAGTCCGAGCTGGCAAAGTTCCTCGAGACTGAACAATACCTTCAAACCTTGGACTCGTCTTCTATCGTTAGCTGCCAGTTCAATAATAAGAATCTATCCGGTCTTGCCGATACAATTACAGTCCTGCGGCATATCCAGAGACAACTTGTGCATATTAAAAAGCACTACAATCAGGTGAACAAACTGGTGGATTTTCTGGATAAATTCCTTGGTGATATTTGTTCTCTTTCGCCAGATCAGGCTTTCCAGCACGTGCACATTCTGCGACAATGGCTCTTTTGGCTTCCTCCAGTCATGCTGCGAGATGGCGTTGACGACACCATCGGTCTAGCGGTTCTAGCACAATTTTTTGCTGTGGGACTCAACCTGCACTGCTTATTTCCAGAGCTAGGATGCCATGATCTTGGGCCATTGGCTGTGGGCCCTATTAAAGAAATTGACCGTACTGTCCGTGCGCGCAACATGGCGAAGCCTCACGACCCGAACGTACAACTGGCCATGTACCTCATGGGCATGCCCCAAAGCATCGCCACCAAGTGGCAGGAACGTCTTATCGCCGACGAAAGTGCTGTGGGACTATAAGAGCGACGTGATTATGTTATGTATCTGGGTCCTCTTTAGCGCAGTTGGAGCACCTGTGTTTCTGTTAGCCGTCGTGGCGAGGAAAGCTTACCACATCGCATGGACTGAACATGGGGAAGTACTAAGTCATCATTCTGGTGTGTACTCGTACGTTCAGTTAAGCTGATACAGGAGTCTAAAGGAAGGGGCTAAGTGGCAAATTGCAAGCAAATATATTATAGTTTCATCAAGTAATAGACATCTCAATGGCTTTCGGTTCCCATATATATCAATTTACGTGTGCGAACAGTTTCCGCCTTCGGCAGCGAATAGTCAATAGAAGCCTTCCACGGAGTTCGTTGGTCTTTCGATTTTCTCCGGTGTACTGGTTTCAAAAAATTTGAGTTAAGCTACGTTTTCGTTTCATTAGCTGCCCGTATTCAGATTTTGGATCTATTCAAACTCCGTCCCAGCTACTCTAGAAAATCATAGCTAGGCGGGAACTGCATCTTTTGCCTGTTAGCAGCTTCACAGTTAGCTACGCTCAGGAATGTCTTCCTCCCTTCAATATAATATAGCCCTGAGGACTTGACTCCGCTCAAGCCTGTCTCCGCAGGATTCCTCAAATCTTCACTTGACCTCTATATGCCCAGTAACCTTAGTGCTTCGCCTGACCCGTTTTCATGTTGAATGGCTCTGAGTTGGCCAAGGAGCCGAGTTAGTATCATCAATTTGGCTGCTCGGTTACAAGCTTAGGGGTGTTAAGGATTTTCATTGGTCGCCCTGTTCAAGCCCGGAAAATTACTTTCGCCCGACCCTCTGAGCATACGCTTAGACAATGGTCAACCGTAAACGAGTCCATTCAGCAAACTAACGTCAAGCGGGTTGGTCTTATTCGAGATGTTGGGGTCTGCTAATGATTCCCCATAAGCAGCTTGAGGGTCGCTGCGGTGTAACCGAAATCATATTCCAGGCGTGCTCTGCTTCCGGGACCCGCAACGCTGTGCTCCGGGCGCTCACCAAGTCCTCGTCTCATTATGTAACGCGAGGCTTAGAGTCCCAAGACAGACAGGGATGAGTTGTCCCTGTAAGTTTCTAAGCCGGTGATAATTGCCCACTTCCGCTTGAAGGCGATGCTGTTTCTCCACAGTCGTAGCTTTTATCATCACAGTGTATCCGCGGGAAAGAAGGGTGGCTTTTATAAGATACCCTGTCCGACCACACTCGTGCAGCTGTTCGAATCCAGGATCTCAATCTCGGGCAAGCTGATGATGGAGCTGGCGTGTGAACTCCTGCGGTCCGATAGAGTGTCTCTGACCACTGTGGAGTTTCCACTTAGAGCTTTTTATTTACCTAGAGGTTCTCGGTTGACCAAGTCGCGGATGCACGTAATGGTGCAGTATGGTCGTGTAGAATGTCCGCCTTTGCGAGCAGTCCATTCATGGTCTCGGTCGGCTCGGGTTCTTTCACTTCTACTAACCGCCGTAATTGGTGGTTGTTGCCTAGGCCGCCGCTCGATCGGCTGCGCGACGCCGCTGCTGCAAATAGCAATATCAATTTGATAATGTAAATAGTTCGTTTACGTCACTTTTAGCAACACGGTTCTCTTTTCATCAAGGATTTAATATTAAAGATCTCTATCTCTATATGAATGAATGCCACTGGATAGATGGAATATCATGATTAACATGACCGGTTAAAAGATTTGCTACGGGCTGGGTTCCGCCCCCATGACCACAAGGTCACTACTCGCACGTCAATGATCAGCGTCTGAACCTGTTCACAGTGAATTAGCCTACCTGCGATTCTGTAGTCGTCGAAAAGCTTTAACTAGTGGTTGTAACTCCACCACAGAAATGCATCAAGTAAAGTGCTACTGTAGAGAGAGTATCACGAAGTTCAAATTCCAGCTAAACCTATGCTTTGATACACGTTGGGGGCAGGACGGTGCACAAGCCTTGAAATCTCAACCCGGCTTTTCCCAGTATAGTACACACTTTCTCTTTGCTACAGCAAAAAGAGGTAGTCCTTCCAGACCCCTTCTTAGCAGACAAACGCCCAGGAAGGAGGGAGCGAGAGCACATGGGGCGCATGGATATCGTGCACCGTTTCCAACGCCGCATGTACAAAGCACGGTAGATCATGAAATGGCAGAGCTGGGGGTGCTTTGACCGGAGATACTGACGGCTGCTTGGGTGCATAGTCGGCAGGCGTCTTGTGGATGATAGTCACCTCATGTTCCTGCTTAATGTCAGTAGGGTTGCAGCGGGGAGGCTGGTAGAAATTACAGTCTCTCCTGTTGGAGGTGATGGCTCATCTGGATTTGTGTTGAAGACATAGAGTCGCCCGCTCGGCATCCTCATGGTGCACCAAGTCTCTATGCCATAGCGATCGTGGAACTCTTTGATCCTCTTGAATAGATTATGCCGTCGTTTCCGAATTTGCTCCTGTGTGTTACGATCCCAGGAAGATTTGCGAGGCTTGCCGGACTTGGATGACATTCTCTCGAGCGCACGATTCACCATTCATACTCCGTTTCGCTCCGGAAGACGCCCAGGAGATAAATACTACAAATACCGCCGCAGGAATCTGAGGATAGAACGAAGGATAGTGCAGTGGCCATTTCCGTCCACGCATCCGTCTAAAGGACTCAGCCCGAACGGTTCCTGTGCGTTGCACTGGTATGCGACAGCAACTCACATTTTTGATGGCTTCACAACTGTGGTCTGAGACGAGGGGCAGCAAGGCCCCCAGCGGAATTTGCACAGATACCATGTCTTATCTCGAGCCGTTGAAACTAGATTGCCAATTTTCGCTGCATTCGGTAGCAATTTCCACATTCAACGCGGTTGCACAGTTCAACAATCCAAGAACCCACACAGGGAGTTCCTGGCCCAAGCCTTTTACAATGCTGGTAGCAGTGGCTGTGACCGAGCAGATTCGACAGTGAAAATTTCATGAATATATATACTGGCCAATCCATCATAGTGGCTTACAGGTCTCCGATTGGATTTCAGCTTGGTCGGCGTTACGTTACCCAAAACACCATATCAGTGGATGCTGGGAAGAATGCCTCACTGCGGCGCGCAAGCAATGCCGAAGGTAAGACCGTAAAGTCGGGTGTGCTGCTACACAGGGTCGTTCAGAAAGCTTATCAAACAGGGCTTCTTTCCAAGTGATCTCCCTCTGGATCCGACAATCGACCTTGAAGCGAGATCTCGGAGTCTCGACCTGGAACAGCAAGTCGGTGCGCTGATTACCGAAAGGGACAGCCTCCAGCGAAACATGGAGAAGCTGGAGAGCGAGAACCGCAAGCTCGTGGACATTGCGGCCAAGCTAGCTGCAGAGTTCGACCGACGGGCAAGCAGCGGGCTTGACGTGGGCATGACGGCTCTGGTGTGGGATTTACAGATTAGCCAACGGGATCTCGCGTCCGAAAGGAAGATATCGTGTGCCCTGTGGCAGACGATCGAAAATC
>NW_020798805.1:20266-20918 GCF_003344945.1 Aspergillus welwitschiae | reverse complement strand
CGTTTTGTCGGGGTTTATATGCCCTCCACAACATGTCTCCAGTATCTCCAGCAGTCAAGGTTCTGTCCCCGTCCAGGACTAGGAAAGTGTCGATCGAATTGGTATGACTAAAGCGTAAGGAAGCATCAAGAGAGTCCATCGCGACGCTCAAGTTGTAGATCTCGTCGTGCTTTTGAAAGTCCAACAAAAGACGTTTTATACCAGCAACATTCTCCGATCGCACCAGACAGAACAGGATACTGTGGTCGTAGCAAAGCTGACGCAAAGACGTTCTTTCGGCCTCAACCCATTGCTGAATCGCGCGAACAGGCAGCTCCACCCTGTACTTTTGCGTGTCCTGCTGGCGCCGCTGCCACACTACGTTGGCGGACTCATCCAGATACAGTATGTGTGTAAAGACCTCAAGGTCGCTCTCTGTGAGGACCGTTTCCAGGGCACCTTGCTCAGAGTAAAACATAAAATGCCCGGTGACGACGGCAATCTTTCCCGTTTCGATTGACGTTCTTCTGATGGTTTCGATGGCCTGCTTGCGTCGGCAGGCTTTTTCTCCTCCCTCTAGCGACTGGAAGGCCTCAAGTCCACCAGGTACGATATCGGCAATAACAGCGGAGCCTTCATGGTAGTTGAATAATTCTTCACCCAATTCTCGTTT
>NW_020798805.1:9580-18889 GCF_003344945.1 Aspergillus welwitschiae | reverse complement strand
GGACGTCACTTGATGTTCTTTGCGACAGGAAATATTACCTGCTTTGGCTCTGCCTAACTCAAACCCTAGAGATGTGACAAAATGACATAATCGGGATTCTCTGACATTGTCTAAGCGGGCAAAGCTCTCTTCTGTAAAGTCCAGAATGACATCGCCAAAGATAAATGGCAAACATCGCTCTCTGAGAAGCTTGCTCACGCGCGAAATCTCTTTCACCGCTGGGAGGTGGAGATGGTCCAGGATCAGGCAAAAAATCTCTCCTGGTAAAGCCTCCAACAATGTTTTCGTGTCCATTCTGCTGTTCAAGCATGCAGGCGGCGCTGACATTATTGTATATTTAAGTTATTTCGTGAGCTGCTTCCAAGATAGTTTGAAAGAGGTACGGAATAGCCCCAGCCCTTGAAGCACTTCTGCATGCCACGTTCTGAGCAATGTATTCGATTTTTATGTGAAAGGGACCTTAGCCTGTACTCCCCCCCGAGATTATCCTTTTGCTGATGCATTAGTCTCGGTCGGGTAGATCTTTACCGCCAATATCGGGCGCTGTGTTGGAAATTTTCCAAGTAACGTACGAGATGGATTTGCAGGCATCGAGAATTACCCAAACTCCAAAATGTGAACTTCACGGAATGGAGGAACATGGGGTATTTCAATTGATAGTTTCTCGTGACGTCTCCAACTGGGCAATCCGGTTGTGCTACGATCAGCTGCCACCTCGACGAGAAAGATAGGGGGTTATAAATGTTCTTTACGTTATTGGGACTCTCAGTCGAGTAAAGATATCTACGATGCGCAAGGACATGGACGCGAAGCTTTCGAAAGCTAGAGAACAGCTGCTCTCATTTGGCTGCGACCTGAGATTCAACCTCACGATCTTTCCGCTCGATGTTCCGTCCGGCGTTAATTCTTAGCCCACCGGTGACACGGACGGGTATATGGTGCCGCTGGTGAACGTGGACGAATCGGAAACTGCGTCAAAGCAGCACTAAAGAGCATACATGGGAGTTCAACAACTCCGGGTCTTTCGGAAGCGGTTTTGGAGGCTGACATGCATATATTTGGAGGCAACGAAGCCTCGCCCGACACGATGTCGCCGGTGCCGTACGAGCCAAATTACTTGGCATATTATTATGCAACCGAAGACGGGATGGTTGCGAATGATCATCGCTATGTTATCGGAAAAACCACGGGGTTGGGTATTTTTCTGCCTGCAGTAGCGGAAGCATTAGCGCGAGGGGGAGACTGGACGGGAGGCAAAGTTCTACGGGAGTGGTTCCCCGATGTCGTGAAAGATCATGCGGATTGGCACGCAGTTGTCGGCCCTGAAGCTACAAGCCGTTCGACGTGGATGGAGAAAGGATACAGTGAAATGCCCCTTCCATTGATTTGGTTCTTTCGTTTTCTGCCCTGGCATGAACTCCATGATATTCAGACCAATATGTGCGGAACAAGCGGACTTGACTGATCTCAACTTGTTCGGTCGAGCCATTCTGTGGGGTTGAATCTGCCGACCTTGACATGTACTTGTTTCTGATCTCTACCTACTATTACAATGTCCGCATGCATAACCCGTCTATCCAAGTCCAGTGTAAGCGAGTGCAGATGATTCAGTTTGATATCCTCTCGAGGAATGCTGCAAGTTTGCCCTTCGGTTGACCCACATGAAATGCCCATGCATAACGAGTCATGAATCTGCGGATCCGGGAGTCCATCTCCTCCAGTCTCAGAGCGCGTTCTTCCTCGGTAGTACGGATAGAACTAGGACTCCTTGGGAGAGTACATTGCAGCTCAACTTCCCCGACCGTGTGATTGTCGAAATCCACGGTGTCTTGAACGATTGTGAAGTCATCGTCGGCGACCCAGCTTTGCCGAAATGTTGTAAAGGAAGCCAACTCCCGTAGTCCAAAGTTGGTGAGTTCAGTTTGGCTGATACCCGTATAGAGTTTCAGGTGATGAGAGATTTCCTCTGGGTTGCGCATCTCCATGAACCTAGAATTCTGGAAATTTCCGCCATCTTTTATTTTGGCTTCCCAGTCACCGTCCCTCTTGCGGACCCAAATGCCTTTCGAGGATAGCAGGCCATCTACATCGTAGTATATATCGTGCATGGAGCGTAAACCCAAGTACCGCAGACTTCGAAATGGCGGGTGTCCTCCTGCAAGAGTCAATGGCTGCACGGCAAGTCGGCTGAACTTGCGTTCTACCTCTAAGGTGAGCAGCCTGAAGGGGGCCATCGATGAGGGGGCGAAGAGACCACAAGGCGTAATCAAATGGTGGGCCAACGGGGCGCAGCCTAGGCCTATATTTCCAGCGACCGGTTTGTCAATATAGTCACCTCATGCAAAAAGAATCATGGTAGATGAATGCTGCCAGTCAAAAGGCCAGAGGGTATTGGCCGACTCCCGCCACAGAGACGGATTTGGGACCAAACATTGAGAAAAACAAGAACCCAGTCAATGATTCGTACCTGATGAACCAGCCTCCCATCACGTGCCGAATCTAGGCGTCGCCGCGTCACAGGTAATACCTGCCAACCCAAGTAGGGGTTAGCATCACGGCTGGCGGTACTCACAATAGGAGCTCGACTAGTTCCGACATCGTATCCTAGCATACGTACCGAAACCGAAATCGATCCAGTTAGGAGTTCTGACTTGATCGCACAGGAAGTTGCTAGTCCATCTCCCCAAAAGGAAGTTAAGGAACCATGCCTGTCTATTCACCAGAAGGGGAATAGCGTGGTGCAGGTCTTTAGAACACAATTCCGCGGAAGTCTCGTCGTTCCGGAATGCTGATTTCCTGCTCGCTTGAGAACTTGGCTGGCCGAAGCGGAGGCCCCACTTCGAAGCGAACGCAATCCATAGGGGTCTGAGGGGACAAGTGCCATTTGCCGTTTGGGCGTCTTGCTAGTGGATGAATTTTCGGGCAGCAAACGGCCTGTCGTAACAAGGTTGCCGTACAGATAGTTTCGGGCCAGTCGTAGTTCAGATATCGCTTACCTCAATATGTAAGTACATTAGCAATGCCACTACCCGAAGCACGAGTGATCCTTCGCAATGTTGGATCATAATTCATGTAGGTAAGCTTGTTGGCAACATGATTCATGTATGCTGGGCGAGAGTTGCCTACTCTATGTTCAGATATTCATGGTGAACCGCTACTATTGGGATACTCCTTCGCCCTGCATGAAAATTTATTCTAATGGGTATCCCCTGTTCTGCATTACTTAAATCATCGCCGCGTAGTCCTAATGAGTCAGATCTGCCTCCGGAAATCATTGGCGCTGTACATCTTGATAGTGGAAAGAACTATGAAAGAACATGGAAGATCGTAGGAACATTGGGTGAGCCTCTGATTTATTTTCTGCCTATTTGCTAACGGAATTTTTTGAATTGATGATTGACCAGAGCGTTGGAAACACTCCCGCGCTTTTCGAGAAAGATGTCGCAACTACTCGGGAAGACGCTTACTAGTATGCCAGAAGCGCCGAATGAAAGCGAGAGATACATTATTGCTCAATGTCACAGTGGCTTGGATGCACCTGAAGCGAGTGCTCATCCATTGGTGTCAGATGTGGTCATTGGCGGGGCTCAAATATGTTCAAAAAGCTGGAAAGTAGCATGCGGAAGGAGCACTCTTGTATGAGAGGAGACGATCGCTTAGCGTCATACCTCGAAACTGAAATAAGGAAATGCGGCTCGAATGGCCTGCCCTCCCCGACGGAAACTTCTTATACGGAAGGTATCGGATCCGAATTGATGGGATGCGCCGATCGTCAAAACGTCAAAATCTGCCAGGATCTCTCTGCATCGGAAGTGGTGACTCGGTGGTTCTGTCTCGAGATGCTATTCGACGTTGGCGATCAGGAAAAGTCTCTCATCTGAAACAGCCCATGAAAGATCTCTCAGAGACTGGGGCTTTCACATTGATCGAAAGCGACGCACAAGACATCGCATATCGGATAAGATTGCAGAGATACTACATCATGGCTCTCTACCATAAGCGTAGCAGAGCCTCTGCACCGTCTACAAGTGGATTTCTCGCCATGAACAACAATGAGGACTGCGATAACAGAAAACCTGGAAATTCTCTGTACAAATCGGAGGCTGATATGGCCAAAAGCATATTGAAAGGAATTGCGCCAGGTTTTGAGTCAGAATCTCCGGTATACCAACACAAATTTGATCACATCAAGTCACGTCGGATTCGCGGCAAGGGGTATCCCACATTGTTCACCTACTTCGGTCCAGGAATACTTGCTTTGATACCCTCCACGGATCAACCCGGTCAGAACCGGATAGGCTTATCCGAAAACGGGTAAGTGAAGCAAGGAATAACGGTAGCATGTCTTATTAATAGGAGAGTGGTGAGATTTTCAGTCATCCAAAAGATCTCTGCAATCTTAAGAAGCGTGTTTGGTCCATCGCCATGCCTCCCTCCTCCTCTGGTATTCTTCGCTCCGGAGTTCTGGCTATGCGCAGGCATGAAAAGGAATAACAATGCAGGAACCGTAGAGATAACATAATTTTGAGCATCGTTTACAATAACTCAGGCTTGAGGTTCGAGCGCCCTCGTCTGCTATTAGCAGACTTTTTTTCGTTACGTGATAGAAAAAATGCGTACAACCCGACTAACAACTATGCCTTCCCGTCGCTAACAAGACTTCGTGTCTTCTAAGGGCTTCATGAGCGGTGGTATCCGCTTTATACATCACCATGATTGCTGTGGAAGAGGGCGCGCACCAATTTTTCACCAAAAGCTTAGGAAATGTGTTGAACGTGTGATTTGACTTGGCAACGGAGGATAAAACTCATTCCTTTATTTTTGGGCAGATGGACTAGTCTTCCCATAGATAACAATAGCTATTAATCGATCATAAGCTGATTCCGGAATAGGAAATTAAGCATCCAAGTCTTCCTAACCACTCGAATAGGGATAGCGTGGTACGGCAGCCTTGCAGGTGAAACTACTGGCTCTCGAGAACGAAAACCCTCCGATAGCAAATGCGGCCAGCGAGAGCTAAGAACCGAGACACCGTGAACTCATTGAGCCGCTTGCCTATTAAGTGGATCCGGACAGTTGAAGTGCAATCAATTAGAAAACGCGGCTTTGAACGGCGGAGTAACTATGGGCAATGTGCACTGACCGACGACGTGCACGAAATTGACAGCTAGTTGAATAAGCTAGCCAACAGTGTGCATCGTACGCGATGAGTGAGAGATCTAGACCGGGTCACTAATTAGAATGACCTAAACAGCTCTTATCCCGAGGCTTTACTGGCGGGGTGAAATATCACCGCATCTAGAACAGTGTCAAAACATAATTGGCTCCTCAGCTTCTGCCGGAGGTGTTGTATCGTCAAATGCGACTAAACTGAATAAGGCGAACTCGTTGAGCTTAAGCGTAGGACTGATTCGCTTCCAGCCACGTACGGTATTCAATCCTCTTTCCTCCTCTCTCAACACAACTATCAAGTTGGCACATTAACCCATAACTCTCTTGCTTATATATCTGCAGCCATACGTATCACGCCAGGCTCTCATCCGCAGGACCTCCAAATTCCCACGAATTCATGCAACATGGCCAGTGTCCGCAGCAAACTTATTGATTCTATCCAAGATCACTTGGGCGTTTCATTCGAGAATTCAACGCTAATTCACGAAGCTTTCATGGCTGCTGACGCGGTTGGCAGAGATGGTAATAAGGATCTGGCTCTCATTGGAGATTCAGCCCTTCAACTTTTCCTACAGTCGCAAGGTCGCGCTAGGCATGCAAGCCGCGGTACGCAATCAGCACTTCTGGAACAAATTTATTGTCCACTTTCGCTGATTTTACCTGCGTTGTAGAGCAAATCAACCAAATTGTCTCTCGCATTGCCAGTAATACGAGCCTTGCCCAGCGGGGGTTCGAACTGGGTCTTGATCGGTACATTTGCAAGTATCCCTCCCAGGGCAATTTTGTCTCTGACAAGCTAATGGCAACTACTGTTGAGGCTATTGTCGGTGCCGTCTTCCTAGAAACAAGCTGGGATCGAGCAGCATTGCAGAGAATTGTGGATGCATTAGGCCTGGCGTGGCCGGATTCTTGAGCTGGGATATTTCCATGCAAGGCTCGGATAATTACGGATCTCCTATCTTCCATTACGATTTAATGATTAGCATATTGATACGCGCATTCTATTAGCCCGCAGAGCAATCGCATGTGATCTGCAAAGCTATGCTCGTGTAACCCACACAACGCATTGCTCTACAGACCGTCACTTGTAAGGTTCCATATGACCATTACTCGTTCATATGAGACGTTGCATGCAGCCGGCTTGTTGTACAGGCCAGTATTCCTCTGCGTGTTGTTATGGATAGAAGCCTGATGCTCCATTATGGTTTGTATTGACTCCATCAGTGGATATTGTTAGAAAGTTCTAGCTCTGCACCATTTGGTTCTAACCGCAACATCTGTGCGAAATTTTCAGCTTCGTATGGGTTTACCGGCAATGACTTCACCTTTCCAATATAGAGATAAACCATCCCCGCGTGTATTGTTCTGGTTCCGTCGATTCAATTTAACGTGAGATAAAAAGAATATTTTCACCTTAATTGTGGGATGATAATGTTGTATGTCACGAGCTCCGATATTAGATTTCTTTCCCATCCTTTCTACGTGCATTGGGTCATCATGCCTAATGCAACAACTATTATAGTCGCGGCAAGCTCGGGGGCGCACATATTGCGTGTCCTTTCCTACAAGAGATCTCATTGGTTTCTACCTTTCGGGCGGCCGGTAACTCATGTTCTCATCTATGTCTAAAGAGTTATACGCCTCACTCACGGGTTAATGGAAACAACTTCGATGTTCCTCTGTTACAAATGCTGTGCTATAGAGGCTCTAATTCTGCTCAATCCCTCGGCGTCTCGATGCAAAACAAATAGCTAATTGTCCTTCAAGTTACGCACTTCAGCTAGATTTTAAGAGAACAACAGTCTCATATCTGCGTTGACGCAGCATGGCTACCCCTCATGAACCGAAAGTCGAGACACTCGAACAGATCATAGGTCATACCTTCTCCCTAAAACATTTGATACGTCTGGCTCTCACTTCAGCAGGTGCCAATCCGGACAATTACGATGGAAATAGGAAACTATCCCAATTGGGTGCCTCTGTGGTTGACTCTGTTCTGGCTATCATAGTATTCTTCATAGGTGGCAGTAGAGGTAAGAAGAACGGCGGCGCCTGGTCACTGCTTTTTTGGACAAACTTATAGTGTTGTAGAGTGTACGGCAAATTTGAGAAAAGCTTTTCTGAACAAGGGCAAATACTATGCTGCCGCGAAGCGGACCGGTATCGACGATTGCATAGACTACGACAAGCGCACCGGGCCAAATTCACCGGAGGTTCTTCGCAAAGCGATAAATGCTATTATAGCAGCCGTGTTTCTTGATACCTGGAGCATCAAGACAACAGTAGTTGTCATTCTAAGGTAAGACCCAAACATCCGTTTAGCACGCAACTACTGTACTGAATCTGTTCGGTCAGGATATTTTTCCAGACTAGCGGCGACAGAATGTTTCGGGAACTCCCTTCTGCCTCACCTGCTACTGTGGAAGCTCTAGCATCTATTTCGAAGATGATACTAGCTCTAAATGCTGGAGTAATTAATCCTTCGGTGCTAACTATCGAGCGGTCGGCTACGACTCTTGAGGTCTCGCCAATGATACACAGGTTCCTGGAACAAGGCAGCAAAGATCCGCCTCTCTCATCAAACGCGGAGCGCATTGTGACGGAGAAGGAGTCAGTCACAGAGGACCTATTTCAATTTCTCCGAGAGGAGATATGGTCATCGGACGGAGACCTGAACCGCAATGGAACTGAAACTGAAGCCGAGCATGACTCGATGGCGACGATTTCGGATAGGCCGAATGCTCCATCAACACCAAAGGGCGGTCAGGTGGCACGTCGCCAGAGAGAACCCCACAATGACAGTGAAACATGCGTGGTACTACCTGCGTCGAAGAGAAGGTGCAGGGTTGCAAGCACTAACGTCTCCATCTTGCATGGTGAGGCTGCCGGGCAGATTCTCTTACAAGAGAGACAGCAGTGTGCCGCTCAGAATATGCCTCCGCCCGAAAATAGCTATTTCTCAGCTGCTATAGTGACAAAGGCCCTTAAGCTTGAAGAGGACTCGCTCGGGGACCTCGCTATTCTCTTGATAACAATTGCTAGCCCGCAATCAATCGTGGCTCTGCGCGAGATGATGTGCTGTATAAGAGCTCAGAAGACGGTTGATTCGCACCGCCTGGCCGTGAACGTCACGAAGAGGCGAAGATATGAGATGATTAAAGAACTCAACCAAAAAAATGCACTTCTCCGACTGCTCCGATGGTATCACCTTCTCGAACTATTCGAGCAATGTGGTGGTTCTCGGACCCGTTACAGCATGGGATATGTAAACACGACATCTGCGGATTTCGAACATCCGAAACGGGGAGCAGGAAACCCTAGCAGAAAAGATGATGCCAAGGTAGCGCAAGCGATGATGAAGGAGTTATTTCCCGACCTAAGTCCTACAAGTCCTGTGTATGCCCAGGAGTACGCTGCCATCAAGTATTACCGAAAAGTGGGACAGCGACTCTATATCCTCACCGACCGGTTCGGTCCAGGAATCCTTGGTCTCACTTTGGACCCCACTCATGAGTTGGAGATATCAGATACCATGTTAGTAAGTGCCGAGGTTGACATACCCATAAGTCTGACACTATTTTAGGCTGTTAAATCCGAAAAATAAGACATTTCGCGATTTTGTAGACCTCCTCGAAGAATCGCATGGACAATGGCTGAGGAGATGCAGCGATGCAGCTTACTTGTTGCTTCGCCCATTGCTCGAGTTTACCCTCGACAACACCGCGCCTTTCCGTTTGGAGCTTACGGATCCTGAATGCATTTTCAAGCAACCTAAGTGCTCGGAGTCTCTTCTGAAGCTTGTTGCCTAGGGCGGTAACGGCTCGTGTGATATAGATGGGTGTCCAATATGCATAGTGATTGATTGTGCCGCATGCCTTCGGGGAAAAGATCCTGCTCTTTTCCGGACTCACTAGCAATACATCTATTCCATCGCTCCCCCAGGTAATCAATTCCCCTCAAATATTGACCAGTGACCTTTGGGGATCACTTTATGCCTTTTCATGCAAGTGTTGCTCTTATGGATTGTGTCCTTACTTAAACAAGGACAAAACGCGTAAGCAATATCATCTCGGAGACGCAAAGCGCAGTGAAATGCGCCAAGCACTATGTCCGAGTGAGCCTACGCTTGGACAACCA
>NW_020798805.1:6570-9570 GCF_003344945.1 Aspergillus welwitschiae | reverse complement strand
GAATCGCATGGACAATGGCTGAGGAGATGCAGCGATGCAGCTTACTTGTTGCTTCGCCCATTGCTCGAGTTTACCCTCGACAACACCGCGCCTTTTCGTTTGGAGCTTACGGATCCTGAATGCATTTTCAAGCAACCTAAGTGCTCAGAGTCTCTTCTGAAGCTTGTTGCCTAGGGCGGTAACGGCTCGTGTGATATACATGGGTGTCCAATATGCATAGTGATTGATTGTGCCGCATGCCTTCGAGGAAAAGATCCTGCTCTGTCCCAAACTCACTAGCAATACATCTATTCCATCGCTCCCCAAGGTAATCTATTCCCCTTAAATATAGACCAGTGACCTTTGGGGATCACTTTATGCCTTTTCATGCAAGTGTTGCTCTTATGAATTGTGTCCTTACTTAAACAAGGACAAAACGCGTAAGCAATATCATCTCGGAGACGCAAAGCGCAGTGAAATGCGCCAAGCACTATGTCCGAGTGAGCCTACGCTTGGACAACCAGATATAGTCACGCGCCATGGTATTTTCTACCCTTTAGCCAGGTGACAGGATGGCAATGATGCGTTAAGAGCTTATCTATGAGCAGTGTGATCGTTTTGCGCCAGGAACCGTGGTCCTTGGTGTTGATTAATGGCCCGCGGCCGAGGGGCTAAGCTAGGAACTGCGGCGCAAGATTAAAAGCGCACTTGATGATGACCTGGTGCTATTGGGGGTGGGGGAGGGGAATGTAAGGATGGACCCCACAAGCTGCTCTCCAGGATATTCATATTCTAGGGGCCCGTACTTGACTATGCGGAGGTAGCGTAGAGAATTCTGTTCTGCGATTAAGGCGGTGAAGGGACATTGCGCGTTGGCCACCATGGGCTTTGACGAGATTCTAAGTTTGTTGAGAAGGTAATAATTTCCCATTAACAGACATAGAGTGAAAATAGATGACAGTAATGGAACTGGTGGTATCGTATTCTGCGTGGCCACTTGAAGCAGGGGGCGCAGTGTACGAGTCACCCTGGGATATACCCGCCGCCCTGCATAATGACCTTTGGCGAATCATAGGATGCAATGACTAACCTAATAGGACAGCTCCCTAGCAGTACCAATGGCACTGTACACTATGTCTCGCAGTGCCTGTCTCAGAGAACTTTGCTTTGCTTTGACGCAATTCCCGATTAGTAAGGCATGTCGCCATTATGACTACAAATGAACCCAACAAAACTTAATACGTGGAAATGCTGGCCAGAGCTCGATCATTTATCGGACTCTTAGGCTTGCGCGTGTTCCAATTACGTCCGGTAACAGCTTTGATACCAGGACACCTGACAGAACAGAACGCCGTGCTTTAACCATGTTTTTGTATCGGGAGCACTATCACAGCGAGAACGAGCCGAGCGCATGCATACATCGGGCGCCTCTCATTGCGTGGTTGCAGCCAAACGTTCACGTGGGATTAAACCAGCCGTCAGTTTCGACTCTTAATTGCACAAATCTATAAATATGACTTTCAGGTCCTTGCAGTCCTATTTTTCCCTCACTCATCCCAGCCGACATGGCCACCGTGAACTACCTCGAACAGGCGCTTAGACAGCGAACTTCGCCAACTGCGTCCTCGAAGCAGTCATTGTCTGATTATCAATACAGTGCTGGACTCGCTATATTTGATTGCTGCTCAGCGTATGAAGACTTCATTGTCCCGCAATTATGTCGGCTCATAGCCCCTCTTTTCAACTCGCATATGAAGATCTCAGTGCTAGAGATTGGACCCGGCCCGAAAAGCATACTTGGAAAGCTGCCCCATCATCTCCGACAAACGATTGCAAAGTACGCTGCATTCGAGCCCAACCACATATTTGCTACGCGCCTGGAAAAATGGCTCTGCGCTGCTCCGGAAACAGAACCCCCACTGCTCTCTCTGGAAGGCCCGCCCAACATCCAACGCACTCCGTTCGATATAAACAGCGACACGGAGAATTTTGCCTCTGTTGGTAGCAGCAACGACAATGAAAAGTACAATCTCGTTCTGTTCTGCCATAGCATGTATGGCATGAGGCCCAAAGCGAAGTTCATCGAACGGGCGCTGAACATGCTGGTTGAGCGACCCGAAGATGGACTGGTGATCGTTTTCCATCGCGACCGGGCCCTGCAACTTGATAATTTAGTGTGCTATAAAACGGATTCTTTTTATGACGGAGTCGTTCGCGTGCCCGATAAAGACGACGTACTGGACACCTTTGCGGCTTTCGTCGCAGGATTTAACATGCAGGATATGGAGGCGGATAAAGCTATTCGAGCCGAGTGGCGTGAGATGTGCCGGGCCTTAGGAAATCGTGAGGATGCCAATCCCAATCATCTATTGTTTAACTCGCCTGAGATTATGTTGGCCTTCACCCGACATGCGACCGCGTTACCAGAGCTCATAGCTCAGGTGCCGTTGGTGAGAGAGAGAAGGATAGTCAAGAACCGTGAGGCTCACTTCTACGGTTGCGCTGCAACCGTACGGCCAACAAAGATTCAACACGTTCAGCAGTGCATTCAATGGGCCCTAAAGCATGGAGTGGGTCTGACAGTCATTGGCGGAGGTCACAGCGGCCACTGTCTGTGGCCCAATGTCGTCTCCATCGACATGGCTGCCTTTGACCAGGTCCACTTGCTCACACGAGAAGAGAAAGGAGAGGCTGAATCTGATTCCCATCCCTTGGTCGTCGCCGAGGCCGGCTGCAAGGTCACTGATATTATTCACAAGTCAATGGAAGCTGGCGTGACAGTGCCCCTAGGGTCCCGCCCAAGCGTAGGTGCAGGGCTGTGGTTACAAGGCGGCCTCGGGCACCTGGCTAGACTATATGGCCTCGCGTGTGACCACATCGTCGGGGCTGTGCTAGTCAGCGTGAAATCTGGCGAGGTCTTCTGTATAGGCCGTGTACCCAGTCAGCATTGGCCGGACGGTGCCGTACGCCCAAATAACGAGATTGATCTTTTATGGGCAATCAAAGGGGCAGGAACCAATT
>NW_020798805.1:3034-4720 GCF_003344945.1 Aspergillus welwitschiae | reverse complement strand
ATAGGCCGAGATGTGATTCCTCAAGGCGCTTCGGTGGTAGTGGTGGACGATACTCTTGCTACCGGAGAAACCCTTGTTGCAGTGCTACAATTATTAGGAAAAGCTGGAATTCCTGCTACGAACATCAGTATCTTGGTAATTGCCGAGTTCCCTATCCACCGTGGCCGCAACTTTCTGCGCCAGAATGGGTTTGGGGGAGTCAATATCCAAAGCCTTTTAGTCTACGGTACTGCTTAGTGTGATCTATAGGGAAGGATATCACACTAGGATGATAGTTGCGATATGATCCCCGCAATCTATGGCATTTCTCCCCTTGCCTTAGTCTCTAGATCTATCTACATTTTATCTACATCTTTCAGTACTAGCAGGTGCTTTGTAATGCTCATCAGAGTAATTATCCTTGCCAAAGTACCCCAGTTGTCTTTATCGTAGGACAAAAAGTCAAGGAGAGATATTTTCTCCAATAGTGTTCTGAATCTATTCCATTGCTTTCAATGCAGTAATATGGCAGACTTTTGATCTGATCCTACAGTATGTCTCCGCGGAGACAATGTGCACTGCGTCGTACAGTAATCGACCTCTTCAAGATGAATCTCGACAATGGAAATCTATTGCTACAACACCGAGATAAAGTGGTAGCTTATAATACGCTCCATAAGAGTCTGTATAGTCATAAGTCAGCCGCGTCGTTCCTTCTCACTATCATTTAGCCAGGTGAGCACCTGAGATGTCACAATGCACGCTCATGTTCTGACTGATCTACATGGCAGTAAGGATAAAGATGTGCCGCTCATTAACAATGTAAAACCATGGCGGTATTATGTCTATTTCGGAAAGTAAATTCTCTAAGCTTGTCTACTGTATTGCCCATAGGATGCTACCTGTTTTGACTTTGATCTGCGTTCAGGGAAAGTGCTGTCGGCATTCTAGCTGTGTCACGAGTTCGCAATACAAATCCGTCTAGCTTGCACGATAAGCAAGAGCAAGGCAATGCGTAGAACCAGCTTCACCGACAAATCCGGAAAATTGAAAAGAGGAGAAAGAAAAAGAAAAGGAAGGGGAGAGGGGGGGCACACATACGTAATGGCGTCCTCGAGCAGGACTCAAGATGCAATGCAGATCTGCTATATAAACGTTGTGCCTCTTCGCGGCTCACGGCCATCAGTGAGGCCATCTCTACGTTTACTGTCAACAGCTTCTTCGTACTGACGATATCTCCATGACTAAAAACAAATCTGACCGTGTGTCAAGGGTCTACCATTTCGACTCATGTGCAGATAGTTCATCTTCTTTTTCATCATGACTTTGACCACCAATAATATTATGCAAACTGCGTTTTGAGTGGAACTCTCTTCCCCGCGTTCAACTAGTAAGGCGCACGCCAATCCTAAGGCAGAGCAGCTATTCGTAATTCTGTTCGGTTTAACTTATCTTGCAAAAGCGCACGGCCATCTGTTGCCGTTATATTGCAGTCTAGCCACTTTTTCTTACCGGTCTCAGTAGCGATTTACCGCATTTTCCCACCCTCCTCGTACGAGAGAAATTCTTGGGGCGGAATATCACATGACGAGATGTAAGGATAAGTAGGTGACCCCTTTGGACCCAATATAACCTTTCTACCTACATCTGACGCAATACTTGAACTTCTCCTCCATACAGAAAGGCATCGATCCTAATCTATTGGTA
>NW_020798805.1:0-2482 GCF_003344945.1 Aspergillus welwitschiae | reverse complement strand
GCGCTTACAACTCCAAGAGAGGCTCACGCAACAGATTGCCAATGCCATTCAGCAGATTCTTGAGCCTCAGGGGGTTGGTGTGATCATGGAAGCAAGCCACATGTGCATGGTCACACGAGGCACTCAAAAATTCGCCGCCATGACGACAACCTGCTGTATGACCGGCGTATTGCAGCGTGACGGCAGGGCCAGGGATAACTTCTACTTCCTTCTCAATCGGCGATAAAGCTCGTGAAGGCTCAGTGGGTTGTCATTGTGTAGTTGGATTCTGAAACGAAAATGAAGCAAAGGCGTCTAGTCCCACTCGTCCGCTGAGCTAATAATTAAATGGACAAGCTTGTAACTTGCTCTTCAGTTTATCCAAGACATGAACTACGTGGAGGGGTAATCCGCTATGGGCTGAGGTGCATGCACGATATTACTTTTATTTTGCATTTCAACTGAGTTGGGGTTTAGTTTGCTTGACCGATAATGTAGATTGGAAAGGGCCCATCTACCATATATGACAACAGTGTGTCACCAATGCACTCGAAATATCTAGCAACTATAGTACGCCTGATAGTGTCATAGGTAATATGTAGTATGTAGTACGTAGGCTCCAACTCAAGAGTGCTGTCATGATGACTCAGCTATTATTGCTGCAAGAAATTCCGGTTGTGTCCTATCTCAGGGCGGGTTATTATATAAACCATAGATACGTACTCTACGACTCCCGTCAGACGAGCCTGACATAAACGTTGTGGTCAGACGTGTCTTAGCCCACCCAGGGTCATAGTCGACCGTTTAGTCTACCAAGTCTACAGTGTGAAATCGAACAGCATTACTGAGAGTGGTGATCGTCGTCCAAAGCCTGCTTTTCTGGGGCCAGACTAACGCTGGCCTACCCCTCCATGAAGATACAGATTTACCTTATGGTCTTACAGGAACGCCATTGGTTTGTCGTCAGGTGTCGAGACATGATTTGGTGGACTCCATTGAACGCGCTTCTAGGTCACGGATAATATACGTCACTACCAACAAGGCTTGCTCAAATCTCCACCCCCGCCTCCTTCCAGATCTGGAAGTTGGTTATGTATTCGCCCGATATGATTATCTTCAGGCCCTAACAGCTTCCAGTATTTTGATTTTCCCCAGGGCTTTTTATGGGTGAGCTCGACGGGTGCCCGGCGGGCTGAACAATCATACCATTATCCCGGTTTCTGCACCTACGTCCTCGGGCTAGAAATGTATGATGTGCCTCCCACAGAAGACCTTCACCTCTTATGTCGAGGAGCTCCCTTAAATGACAGCCTTGACCTTTTCAGCTTTCTGGACCTTCCCCACTCCAGACTCGGTTCTTAATGGATTGCTCTATTCGCGTTATTCGAGGGTACGATGTGATTCTCGCAGGGGTTGAACTCGCTGCAGCCGCTGGAAAATAATCTCATAGTTTAGCTGCACACTAATATTCTCGAAAGCCTAAACTTGTCTGACTAACTTGATCAGTCCTTATGAAGCCCGGCTGGCACAGCGCAGCGCTAACTGGCGAAAGTCCACTCTGGTCTTATGTACCTGCGCGGTGTACGTAGTGCAGTCAAACCTTTCTCCTTTTGGAGTTAAAGAAATTATGTCTCTCTAATTGCCTTTTCGAGTAAATGCTGCGGCCTGCAGTAAACCGAGACACTAGGCCAAGAATGTATTCTTTTTACCAGCTTTGCCTAATACATCACTGTAAATAGTCCCGATAACTTATACACTCCGAGCATGACTATCAAGCTGCATCGCTACAGTTAAGTATCAATGTACACATGATATGAAGTTCCGCAGATTCGCTGTTGTCCTCTCTGTTGCTCTATCTCGACCAACCCATATAACCTGTTATGGAATATTTTTCTACAGGGAACATCTGTTGAAAGCTTTCGCCGTAGACTAATTGTACTACAATGTAGCTGAAGTGAAGCTATAGCTATCGGTAAGAAAATAAAATTGAGATCAGCGATAAATGTGAAATAAGCGTACCGGGCAGGGTGCATTGCTTCAGGATCCGCTACGCTACGTGGTGGCCTTTCTGGTGTCTCTTAACATTCCACACGACGACTTTCCACAGCCCCTAGCATCTTCCTTTAGTCAGCTACTTTCTCGGTCAGTCATTCTACAACCGGATTTAGATTCACTTTTAGTTTAAAAAGTGGACGAGAAAGTAACTTAAGCCACAAATATCCACTTCTCTGGAGCTCCATCACACCTTTTCTCTGAACGCCTTTGCTTTCCGAAGATAAGCTCGACATGACAGTGGGATCGAAGCGCTCAGTGTCCGTCACCACTGACCCCTGCGATAACTCAGATCACTTCATCTTCAACGCTGATGTTATGAGATATCATGATAATCTCTTAAGCTCCTCTGAGCCAGTTCAGGGAGTCGGAGAGGAGACTCTTGCTCCTCTCATGACCAGTTGCGCATTCACGAAGGGTTCTCAAACTAGTCAAGAGAAAAAGACGGCCC
>NW_020798804.1:0-21675 GCF_003344945.1 Aspergillus welwitschiae | reverse complement strand
CGGCCAAAGCCATTCTCGAAGGTCAGACAATCCAGGCGGACTCGGGCGCTACCCTGGTAGCGCTCCTGGCGGTAGGCTTCCAATGCCTTCTCCTCGGTTTCAATGCGAGCTTGGTGTGTTGGCCGCATGCTTGATGACAATCCTGGGAATCATGGCGACCTGGCTGTTGATATTTAAAGAACAACGTCGTACTGAGCGCAGCCTAACGCTGAATAGCTTATCTCCCCTCGTTATAGTTGAGCCATGAGGAAGTCAGCAGACTAGGCCCCAAACACAAATCCACGGACCGCACATTGTTGTTGCGGGTGAGACATGGTGACCTTCGGGGAAAGAGCCCAGGTAATGTCAGAATGAATAGTTCAATCGTATAGACTTGATGTGATGGTCAATTACGTTCTTCCCAATCGTTCTGCATAAATACATCCGTGGTGAGGTCTTTTGAAAGAAGTTGAGGGATGGTGGCGGGTAGAGAACGGTGCGGGCAAAATGGGCAGGGACGGGGGAGAGAATGCGTCTACCGCCATGGGTCGATTAACGCATATCGTTGACCGGGCCCTCGACATACGATTATAATGCGCAATCAGGTCTTATCTAGCGGGCTGCAAACTCTATAATGCTAGTGATCCAGATGGCCCTAATCGGCGCTGTTTTAGGGGGCGAGTGCTTTAAAACTGGCACGGTATCGACAGATATCTAGAACCCTCTCATTGTTCCCCAGATACTGTAACTAGTAACAGATTGGAAACTCATTCCATTGCAGGTGATTACTGTATCATCCTGAATCCAGTACATTCCTCTGGAGGCCGGCGTGCTATTGGAGAAGATGACTTCTGCCCTATGCAGCGGATCGGAACACGAAGATTCCTGGTCGACCGACAGTCCTCTTCTTTCTGAAAACATTGAAGACCGTGAATTTATCATATCCGACTCCGAGACACTGTCAGACCATGGCGATAAACTTGAGGAAGAGAGCGAGGATTATATTCCCGTGAGTGATAAAGTGGCACAAGCGCCTGAGACGCTCCCTATCCATTCGCTGGTGACCGACGAGTTTCTGAGACTGGATTAGAACACACCGAAAGGCCGGATAAACCCGATTCGAGTGATTGCCAAGCGGCAGGTGGTCTCTGATGGTAGTTCCTCCAATGAGTACCTAGTGCTGTGGTACTCCTGGGAGGCTGGAGAGGCAGCGTTGGAGTTAGTTGTAGGGCTGAGCTAGTCGGCTATATCATTCGCCAATGATCCCCCTATCTGTGATGGTCCACTTGGAGGTGTAAAGTTGGTTGACCGCTACTGGGCCAGCTCGTGCTGGACGGGCTCAGCGATGCGCTCCATGCCGGCAAGAGCACTATGGCCTGAATATGATTTATTTTTGCCTTTCGGACCTTATTTCAGTGACATTCTAGAATTCAAGTGGAGGAACACAGCTAGATCAACGACATTCCCGAATTATCAAGTAGACACAAGGGGTGGGGACATAGTTTGTAGGTAATCTGCATATCGCTATGGAGGGGGTTTACAAAAATATAATCATCCTCCTTCCATCTAATCGTACAATAGTATGACGCTGTTCCTTTCATTCATGACAAGTGCATTCTTTTATATGCGGCATATAAAGTAGTAAGAATTGTAATGCATCCGTACGGAGGCATTGTGGGCATCACACAGATCCCTCACCCGTGCTTCGCGCCAGGAAGAGGTGAAGAGGGCGGTGTCTCGCATCTATTCTTCTACGCTGCCTTTGTCCTGCCTAAGGGTGCATCGGTGATGGAGACATTCGGCGAGTCCCCAAATAATGATGTTGGGGTATGTGTTCGCTTCATTCCTGATATACAACCACAAACTAAGGATTTTCCTCCTATTTTAAACAGACGGGCGGAAGCTTCCGCATCAAGAACGGGGCCCAAACCCTCTACAGCGACCTTCCGGACGCCGAGGCAGCGCAGTGGGAGTCATTCCTGACTCCCCGGTCTTACTTGGTGCAAACAACACCCACGACTCAAGTATTCTCATCTGAAATAAGGATCAATAAGTTAATATCAGGCAAGGTCTAGCATATAATTATATATTCAACAGATATTCATTATATTTTATTACGCTCAAGTAAGCTCATTTCTATTTAATGTATATTTTCGTCATTGCTAGTCAACTTGGATAATGAATAAAAAAAAATCAGAAAAATATCTTAGTTGAATTCGGCTAATATATAAATTTTCCTCGCTTGGTAAGGGGTGACGCACGATATTGAATAACTATCAGATCGGACCAAAGAAGGCCAACTGCGCATCGCTAACATCAAGGCCTGCCAGATTGCACTTACAATGGCTGTCATGTGGTTCAGTCGAGGAGGACTTGAAAGGTCGCTAAGTGTTTGGGTGGAACCCAGCCACCTCTGCGCGCGATCCCTCCTACCCCATGTCCAGGGGCACATGATGACCATGGAAGTAAAGCAGAATCTGACCCTACATTCCGAAATGGCCCATGCACGTCAAAGCTTTGGACGCGATGAACTCAGGTCCTCAATCCACAGGCCGAGTGGGATGGATGATCGGCGTGGGCATGGCCAGGTGACATCGGCCCGTAGGACCTCGTAACTTTCGGTGCCACAGTGGGCGTCTGAAGTACCTAAGCGACCCTTGAAACGGGTCGCAACCTGAACAGTGGGCTCAGTGGACCATTCCGAAAACAGTGGGACAACCGTGGTCCGGCAGGACACAAGGTTTATCCGTTTACTATTTCACCGTATCATTCACCAGCTTCGAAAGTAACAGTGACCGGTACAACCGCTGTCGAGCTACTTTATTGCCTAAACATCATCTTCCGAATAATATACGAGAATAGCTGATGCCTTCCATTATGGGCCACCTGCGGGAACGGGCACGGGCGACTACGCAGAGTTCCGCGAAGGCGCACTTACGCCCCAGGTCACCGAGCTCACTTAGCAATGTGACAAGCGCCGTGCTCAGGCAACTTACGGTGGCAAGACAGTAGTCAATTCCCTACTTGGCTAGATAAATGCGGAGGAGCTGGACATCGGATTCCGCTGCGTCCACGCAGACTTCTCTCGCTGCATACGCCATGCTTTCGGTGCCGGCTTTAGCAGCATCACCTGATTCCTTTGGGAGTCCCCAAAGAACCATAATACTTGTGTGGTAAGCCATGATATGTGTTGTATGATTAAGAAACCCTGGTACTATTCTAAGCACAAAAGAGGGTCCACTTACTGTAGAGTAAGAGCATGCGGTACTGTAACAATTCCCGAGTAAGACACTCCGGCAGATTATCTCTCCATTGATCTAAGCTTGCCCGTAGCTTCTGCAAAGTGCGTGCGAGACTATCCAGGGGCGGTATCAGGCCACTGCCAAAGCCTAGTGCGCTCGCGCGCGTATTGATGGTGCTCAGCTCGCAGAGGTTGTTGAACACACAAGCGATGTGTGACTGAACGGGACTAGCTTGGCGTGGATACTGAGTCCACGTCTCATCAGTGCCGTAATCGCATGGGAGACGAGGTTGATCTGGCTGAGTATTGCGAGATATTTGATCCGTGTAATTTACCTTTGATCTGCCTTTAAGGAAACTGACTCGCCGCAGGCAGGAGACGACTCCACAACCGGTTGTGGCCTGGGCTGGCTCATCCGTCATAGCGACAATCTCTGTCTCTCTTTTATGATCGTACATACAATTCCCCGGTTTGGGTTTTACAAACCCGCCCAGAGGAGAAAGTAAGAAAAGCGACATCTCTTTCTGTATGAGCCATGCGACTTCAATCCGCATTCATTTCACTTGTCGTCTTGGCCAGCCATGTCACTCATGAAAGCATTCTCCGTCGCGATAACATCATCACCCATGGTGGGGAAACCTATCGGGAGGAATATCATTCCGTGGCCTACTTTGTGAACTGGGTATGTGTACCTTGCCCCGCTCAAGAGAATATCTACCTACGTATCTTCCCTAGGCATTTTACGGTCACCGCTACGACCCTCAGGATCTCCCGGGTGACAACCCCACCCACATTCTCTATGCCTTTGCCAATGTGCGACCAAAAACGGGCGGAGTCTACCTTTCTGACCACTATGTGGACATAGAGAAACATTACGCCACCGATTCATGGTCCGATTCAGGCAACAACTCATACGGCTGTAGCAAGCAGCTCTACCTTCTGAAGCAACGGAATCGAAGCCTGAAGGTCCTGCTGTCTATCGGAAGCTGGACGTACTCTACAAATTTGCACAGCCAGCAAGCACGGATAGTAGACGGAAGAATTTTGCGCAGACGGCGTCAAGCTGCTCCAAGGCCTATGACTGGACGGTTTAGACATCGACTGGGGGTTAAGATGCGGCTCTCTTGTCGTTGGATGCTCTGCTCAAGACACTACGTCTAGTATATCGAAAATGACCAAGAGGCCAACGACTATGTCCTTCTACTGAGGGAATTGAGACAGGTGGGTCTGGACTTCGGAGCAACCACCGCATGAGTCGTTAACCTTGGACAGGCTCTAGGGGAATACAGCAATGACCATGCGGGAGGGAAGAAATTTCTGGTCACGGCTGCATCCCCTGCTAGTATGCCAAAACATCTAGGAATAATACAGAATGTATGGGCCAATTACTAACTTTGTCCTGGCAGACGGTAAGAGACTCAAACGTCCTCCATCTCAAGGATATGGACAAAATGTTCGACGTCTAAAACGTGATGACCTACCGCTACGCTGGCCGGTTCAGTGCCTATTCCTCCCGCCGAGCTAACGTTTTTGATGACCCGTACATTCCAAACAGCACTCCCTTCAATACCGACCAGGCTGTCCTTTAATATATCGATGCTGGAGTGACCGCTGATAAGATTGTCCTCGGCATGCCCTTGTACGGGCGATCTTTTGTCGCTACCGATAGACTGGGAAAGCCGTTCACCGGTGTCGGGAACGGATCCTGGGAAGCAAGTGTCTCGGATTACAAGGATCTGCCGCGCCCGGGTGCCAAAGAATATGTGCTCGACCGTGCAGTTGCAAAATATAGCTATGACCTGACTGCCAGGACGTTGATTAGCTATGACACCCCACGATCCGTCGAGCAAAAGGTTCATATGTCGCTTCAAGGGGCTCGGGCGGGGGGATATGGTGGGAGAGTAGCGGCGACAAATCCGGCAACAGTAGCCTCATAGCGACGGTACGGTTCACCCTAGCCCTAGACGAGCCAATGTGTTGATTATACCTTAGGCAGCCAACGCTCTCAGACATGCAAGGTGTCTGGAGCGAAGCGCAAATGTCTTGAACTATTCGATTTCCCAGTATTGGAACTAGGAAAACGGTATGGCGTTACGATAAAACACCCATACCATGGTCATATCCTCCATCAAATCCTACGGCATTTGGCCCCTCGCCATAGCGTGACGATCAAGAATAGTGGCGCTACTTCCGTATTGCGCCGCAAGATGGATCTCTTTTCGCCTGCACTTTTGTACTTCTCTAAGACACTCTCTCAACAGTCTTATCTACTACCAACTGGCACGTAGTAGGGCGGTATAGCGGCAGTCCTGGTAAATTCTCAAGGAATAACTGATTGTATTGATTATTACCTTAGTACTCTAAGTGCTTAGTATGAAGCTTAGCATATAAAAGAAGGGAAAGGTAAAACAGCAACAAGTTATCGATTAGGATAATTAAACACTACTTCAACACCCAGGCCATTTCGCCAAATATAATGGTACAATGGGATATTGAGACACGCTACCGGGGACAGCAATGGCCCCGCTAAGTCAAAACCAGCGAACCGCAGTGATACAACAGACAGCACCCACAAGCCACAAGGACTCCTTTCAACCTCCTCTTCATCTCATGCTTATGCGCTCCGCACTACCTCCAGACAACGAGACACGCTAGAAGCATCATCCTCCGGACGCGGGCGCCCTATCTCGCCCTTTGGCTTCTCCAGGGGGATATTTAGAATACGAGGTTGGAATCTCGGCTGCAACTCCTTCTTCATACTCCTTCTGCCCCAGAAATATCCAACCCCCATCATAGCCACGGCTATGCATGCTAGCGGTATTCCAACTCCGACTCCAATCGCAATCTTCTTCGGCTCATCGGAATTGGACTGGTCCTTTTCGCGGCTGATGCTGCCGCTGCTACTGTCACCGGATAGAATTCCAGTTCCTGTTGTCGAGGGAGCAGAGGTAACAGAAGTATCGGAAGCAGAACCGGACTTGGAACTAGAATTCGAATTGGAATCTGAATCGGAGGTAAACTTGATGAGTGCCGAGTCCAGAGTGAATGTCTCGTAAGTGTTGCAGCAGGCAGCGGTACTACCGCAGCACCAGGAGCCGTCGCCGCAGTTGGTCAATTGGTAGGTCCAGTCTGAGTTTCCACCATTCTACCGGTATTATTAGTTGCTCACAAATTTGCTGCACAAAGTGGAGGCTAACCTGATTGTCACAGATATCCTTGGGTAAACAATTAGTCGAGTTCCATGATCGATCCGTGCAGAACTCCCGATAATATGTTCCTTCACTCGTCAGGCAAAGTCCCGAGGGATCACACGTATCAGGATCCTCGGCATTGATTTTACAGCACATTGAATGTACACCTGAAATGGAGACGCATGGCTGATATATGAAGCTGGCCACTTGTGATCCATCAGGTGCGTAGCATGACGATGCTGTCGCTAGAGAAATATAGCTTGGAACGAGGGCCCAGAGAATGTGCATGTTTCTTTTCGTTGTGGCTGCCTAACGATACCGATTTCGAAGCTGAATAAAATACGGCTTTCAGAAGAAAAGGAAGGAGATCATTAATATAACTTGAACAACGTCTAGTTAATGGCTAACTACGGCATTTCAACATACCCTGAACATTTGTGTAACGATGCAGATTTGCCAACCGGTTAACTTGTTCCCGTCCAAAAAGTTGTGGAGATTATCTGACAAAACCCCATTGAAATATAAGAAGAGGGAGGCTCCAACTGGGTCCTTGCCTCCAGCTTTCTGTTTTATGGTATGGTGGTTTCGACTCGGGGGAGTTTAACAGGATTCCTGGTTGGTGTACCTTAGCATCGAGAAGACGCCATCAATGGCGAGCCCGATCGGCAAGGCGGGAATGCTATTGCGTTGTGCAGAAAATGGGACAGAACTTGTCAACTAGGCCCACTAGCCTGGCAAGCTCATTCTAGGAGGAATACTCTCCTGCTAAACATGTTATCTTCCACTTAGATATACCTCGCTGCTATGTTAGCTATGACTGACCGGCACGGGGAAAGGAAACCTGGATACCGAGAAACCAGGGTTAGAGCTGGAATGCACCCAGGGCATGTTAGGTTTTTCACAACAACAGCAAAAGCTTCCATCAACAGTGTGCTGTAAGGCCCATTCCTTGGCAACCGTTGCATGCCAGGGCGGGCATGCAGGTGCCCAAGGGGTGTTTGGAGTGCGGGACCTCGTTCCCAGATAAACCCCTTGTTTCAATGATAGCCACAGATGGAATTCCAAGATTGTTTTAAAAACCATGGAAGACACGCCAGCCAAGGGATGAAGGACGGGAAGACACATTCTCCTGGCACAACAGCTCTAGAAGATAGGAGATCACTAGGGGGCACTCCTTTCTGCATAACAGTGCAGGGGCTTCAATCCTACAAGAAGCGTCCAACCCCTTCGTAGCCGCAGACGTCTTACTAACAGATAGACTACTAAGGGCTTCTAGGACATTACTGTGTGACCTATCTTAATACGTGACCCATAAAAGTCACCAAAAATTTTTGGCATGAAGGAACCATATACCATTTGTTTTCCCCCTCCCAAACGACGCCCAACAAGGAACAAGTCTTACTTTGCCTCCCCGAAAGCAGGCGGAGTGCCCTCAACTGCCAAGGCCCGCATATCATCGTCACCCATCGCACCACCCCGCCCCTTCGAGACAAGGTAGGCCCGGAATTTCTCATCGCGGATTCTCAAATCATCCCCGAAATATCCGGAGTGAGGAAATTGAGCCACCAAAATCCCCACAACACCGCAAATAGCTACAATAATAAACGGTAAATTTTTACCCGAGTTATTCTCAATGGGTGTGAATGCTTGAGTACCAATAGCGCCACCTACTTTCCCTACAGCCGCAGACAACCCATAGCAAGTACTCCGGAGACCGGTGGCATACAGCTCCGATGAAAATAAGCCGAGCATGTCCCCCGGGCCGAAGTTGCCGGAACTCTGCATGAGGCTGTAGAAGACCACGAAGAGGGGATGATCTTGGCGATTTTCTCGTATGCACAGCCAATAATTAGACCGAAAATGAGGTAGCCGCCAAACCGACCATCATTACGTTTTCGCCACTGAGCTTGTTATAGAGGAGAGCTCCGAGGGAGACACAGGGGAGGGAGATGGCCCCGAGGAGTTGCCATTCACCGGTTTTGAGAACCGAGTCGTCGCCGACCACAGAGGAGATGATGGTGGCGGAGAAGACGCCGTTGGGAAAAGTGATGAAGTCTGTATCGACGGTTAGATATGGTTGGTAGACCAGGTGATGGGAAAGAGTACGGGCCGTATAGGTACGAGGCACCACAAGTTCCAATGAGCGACTTCCAATAGTAACAATGTACCAGGCCATATGGAACTTATTTCTTGATGGCTCCGCGACGATAGAGCGTCGAGCTCTGCATGCGCCATCGGAAGTAGAACACGGACAGGGGCCAGATGCACCCGAAACCGGAAGCAGACGCGCTGGACGGTGCTGTAGTGGGATGGCGGGCAGGCTGAGAATACGACCAAGGAAACCAGAACAGTAAATGTGCCACCAAATGACAGCTGAAAGTTTGTCAGCATGATGAAAGCTGGACCACGCTGCTTCAGGGTCAAGTCATTGGCGGTTTCGGATGCCGTCGAAACTGAAGAGGGAGGATATTCACCACCAGTTCCTGAGATATCAGCAATCATAAAATCAACGTAGTGATGGACTTTATCACTGTACCGAAACCAATAATACCACGCGAAACGTTCAGCATCCAGAGATGCCGTTGATACTGACACCGTGCGATGCGGCGCCTAGGATACCACCGATTACGATCATAAGTGGTGAAGACCATAGCCGCTTTGCGCCCAATGTAGTCGCATGGCAGACTAGACGCCAAGTTAGCAGCTTCCCTAAGAGACGAAGGATGGCACAGAAATACCCGGTGACAATCTGACAAAGATTTTCTCCAACAAGCAGGCATCTGACACGCTCGTGGCAACCGCCGAAACGTATTGCATGGGGTACTCTGTTTTCTATAGTACGTAGGTCAATGAGTTACCAGGATAAGCCCTACTAGCCGGATCAGGAAGTAGCTCACTACATACTACTCTGCAGTAACCCATTTGAGTGAAGCAAAGCTCGCGAGAAAAGTCCACCATTCAAGTATTGTCTCATCATTATCCTGTCTGGGGTTCTCACCAAGCGCCCAGAAGAAAGTCCATTCATTACCAACTTCCTACCTCTGATTTCCTGCATTTGTCTTTATGAGTTCCACAAAACTTGTGTTGATTTAAGGTTACACAATCCTAGCAAGACAGTGTGCATTACGTTGATATAGATCAGCGAAGTATGCACATACTGTAACGGACTGCAGAGGAGAGCCTGAGGTTTGTTTAACATATGCCCGCCAAAACAGTATGATACACATGACTGCGTGATACCATCCCAAGTAAGACATCATTGACAACCTAGGAAAATACAGCCAAGAGATCTTAGTATACTACCAGGCATATGCTGGCAGGCTGAGGATGCATGGCTTGAATAGGGGAATACACACCTGTGAAATGCTATTTCGGCGGCACCGCCGTGCCGCTGCTAGCTGCTACAGCGGATCTGTGCGCCAAACATGACCCACACGGCGGCGATTGCTACCAACCAATGAGGACAGACGTGTGAATGCCAGCGCCTGTAGCCCACGCTGCACCGACTCCCTAGTGGAGCTGTCAGCTGGAAACGCACGACGTCCAAATGAAGGTCCTTGCAGAGAGCTGGCTACTGCCTTGCCCACGGGCAAAAGTAGGGACTGAGCCGAAATTTTCTTATGTTCTCTATGCAGAAATTGAACATCATGTCTGCTGCGTGATCCTCCTGTCCGTGCTGTTCCACCGTGTTATCTGAGCCACGGGAGGATGCAGAGAATAGGGATCTACGGTCCAACAAAAACTTGTCTTTTACCCAGCCTGGGGTTCAAGGGGCATGGCAGCAAATACCAATAAAATTTGCCGGTAACTGTCACGGGCTTAGCAATATGTGCGAGCCTTTCACGCATATAGAACAGTCCTTGAGTTGCCTTTCCATCATGATTGCGCAGATCAATCCGGCCATCTCAATATAGCAAGAGTACCTCCCCCCCGTTTCTGGCAGCAGCCGGGTAATAGAAGCTAGGATATGCCACTCAGAATTTGGGCCTAGACCACAATTTGAGCTGTCCGCTGTGCGGGTCAAGGCCGCGGTATGCAAGTACGTCCGGAGTTGGATTAGTGTGGGGTCTGTGGTCGGGATAAGGCAACTAACTGGACAGTAGGCAGCCATCCGATCTTCGCTGGATTGGTGACGAATGTCTGTCATGGGCAATGGAATTTGAACTTGATTGTTACTAAAACATACACAATTAGTATGTGCAGATCTGTTATACACTCTAGGTATTATAAGGCATGCTTCTTGGGCCAAACACTATAAAGTGCATCGGCCCCCATTATATGGAACGATTTTCGATCGGCATCCGCAGGCAGCTGATGGTTAGAAGTACCACTCAAATCCTTTGTTTGGCACTTCGAAAGTGGAGAGGTCGATATACACAGTACTGTCATAAATAATATAGACCGTTAGCGCTTTTCCCCTGCTGACTTTTCCCTAATTCAACTTGGCATCAGAGCATGTACATGATGCTTCTCCATTGCAAAGATGTAAGACTCATGAGCACAGTGTATGTGCAAGGTGTCACAGGCAATGACAATCGCCCTGGAGATAGATCACGTACCGAGTTCATTTACATGTATGCGAGAATTTCAGGTTAAAGCTTTCTACTATCTGAAAGTTTCATGGTGACTTTTCGTAGCAGCCAAAACGGTTTCCTGTATGTAAATTGGATTCATTTACAGAGTCAGCCTAGTTATCGTATGGATGGCTCATTCATCGTGCCACCTAGGCGCATATTAAGGAAGCACAAACACAACGCCATCCCCGAATACCTCCCAGCTGGTGATTGGTCCTGTGGGGCGCCTCATTTACCCTTCAGTGTGCTTGCGGTATGATACGTCGTTCAGCCTGCTACTCGGCCTCCAATCAGCGTGTCTGTCCAGACACCCTGCCTCTATGTGACACTGCATGTCTTGTTGAGTTGGACACCAGTAGTACTTCTGTTTCGGTGCGTCCCCGCAGATCTCCTTTTCCACCCACTTCTTCCCCATTTCCGCCCGTAGGTGGGTGCCACACACGGTGGGGGGGGAGGGGCTGCTGGGGGACTTTACTCCCATTTTTGTCACCTGTATCATTCCTAATAGTTCTCACCCCCTTTGACATTTACCCTGCTTTCCTTCGAGTCATCACTATTAAGTATCAGTTCCCTCTATCCACATTCTGACTTCCTCATTCAGCTCCTTTATGCGCCTCTGGCCTTGTGATGCCTCGCCGTGGTTTTACTCTATTGCTAGTCGGGCAACTTCCTCTTACGCTAAGTAGCGGCTCACCTTTCCATAAACCTGGACCGGCGCTTTATCCCTCGGATTATCCCTCGGGTCATGGGACATAGTGGTGGGCGCCGTCATTACTGCCTTTGGGAGCATTGCAACAAGGTATACCCTTTCTTCGGATCGTTTTCTGTTTCATCTTAGTCCCATCATCCATTACGCCAGACTAAATATCACGCTTACGGAAGCAGGTCTTCAATCGCAAAGCAGACCTGTGCAGGCACTACCGTATACATACCAATGAACGGCCGTATCACTGCACTGTCAAGGACTGCAATAAAAGTTTCATCCAGCGAAGTGCCTTGACGGTGCATTCGCGGATCCATACAGGTGAAAAACCTCATGTTTGTGAAGACAGAGAGTGCCGTAAAGCTTTCTCTGACGTACGTACTATATCCTCCTATCATTGTCTCCTAGCGCTGACCGCCACGAGTCATCAAGTCTTGCCCGTCATCGGAAAATGCATACTGGAATTCGGCCATATATCTGTCAGAAGTCGACATGTAAACAAATGTAAGGATACAGTCAGTTATGGCTCCGCTGATTTTCTAACACTACGGAGGTTCCGCCGCAAGGCGACTTTGACCAAGCATCAACAAAGGTCCCATTCACAAACCATAATCCCATCATACTCAAGAAATGCATTTTCCAAAGATTCTGATCCAGGCCAAGTTCCTATTCCCATCTCGAATGAACCGCATCTCTCAATTCAGCATGCAAAATACCCTTATACACCGTCACCGATTCTTGACTCTCACGCCGTCCAGAGCCTGTACGTAGCACCAGCTCCCGTACAAGATCAAGCCCCGATTGTGACGCAGCCCATAATTGTCGCATCACCGGTCGACATACAACGTGCCCAGCAATATTGCATGTGGTTAGTGCGGCAGCCACATCATGGCCATGTGTACCAGGAATATCTGCCACTGGGGTTTCAGCAACCCTATTGTAGTCTTCCAATCGCAGAATGCCCTTCGCTTATTGCAGGCGCCTCCTCTTCCCTTTTTACGTCGCCCTCACCGCACGAAGCCACCTTGCGGGCAGCCGCAGAAGATATCAGAACTGCAGATATGCCTCGCACATGTTTCTAATGTAATGGAGACCCGGCAGGATCTGCCAACCGGCGTGTCAACTAATACGCCCACTACAAGGGCCTGATACGACACTTCCGGGATGAACATTTGAATGACAGTTATTGTAATTACTGCAACGAACTAACATCCCATTACATGCATTGGCGGAGGCATGTTAAGGAGAAGCATCGCCTAAGTATCTGATACCGTGGGGAGCATCCCGGTGGTTTTCTTTGAGTGTATTTATATTCTTGTAAAGCAGGCATACTTCCCAGCAGCGGGCTGTGTTGAATAGAAACGAATTTATTGATAGAATGATCTGGAGCAATGGCGCGCAGGGATATGACGGGATGAATTGATGGGTCTTTCGATGCGGCTTGCTGGGGGTTTCGAACTTTGCGTATCCTACTTCTAGAGATGATAGTGAGCCAGCTATGCTTTTCAGATGTCCTGTTATATCAGTAACTTCCTGAGGCCGGAGCTGGCTGAGATAAGTCTCTGTGGTAGTATAACATATCGTCCAAAGCTACCGCAGTGAGCACTCTCATGCTCCAGGATATATATGAACTAGCAAACCATTCATATACATATGTTTTAAAAGCCCGAAATACCTCTCCAGGTCCATGACGGCAATTATTGTCAAGCCATGAATTTCGCCAAGAAAGCCCCTCAGATATTGAAAATCAAAATCAGCGTAGGCCTCTCGGTACTCGGAATTTTTTGTCCACTCTTTTGATGGGCCGCATAGCATCTAGTAGGCCAGTGCCTATTCTCTCGCGTTATAAGCCGCTTCCGAATAGCCAGTTAGCCTTGGACACGTTTACTCCACGGTCTTCTCGTTTCTTAAGGTTACTACTTCTGAACGAATACATGTGCCCGCGCTAGCAAGTTACAGGCTAAGAACCCTCTCACACCAATCAGTATGCATGCTCTAGCCGCCACCAACAATTTTCTCTGCCTATCACACCTCATCTCAAGGTACATGACGTGTTCAATTAGAGTCAATGTGAGGGCCTGGGTAATTTGTAATTTCTTCGCTGTCATGAGGTTAAACCACTATAAACACAGCTCTTCCTCGGCAGTGCTAAGATCAAAGCTCTGTTTGAACGTGCGCAAGTGTTAGTCTTGTGGAAGTATTTTAACGCTTCATTTTTTATTCCAGATAGTCGTTTCTCAGTCCAACATAACCCTTTGCGTTGACTGCGACCAACGGTTCCCTGATCAGCATTCTCTGAAACAGCACTTACAGTCACCTAGGCATCGATGTGACGAGTCAACAGATTCTTAAATCTGCTCGTTCAAAAGAACAGCATATACGGACCGCGAATAATTGTTGTTATCCCGGTTAAGGAGCAAACGGCGAAGGACGCCCGGAACGACTGTCGGAACATACTGCCCTCCGGTACCGCCTGCCCCAGTGGTCCACGTTGCTTAGTAATATGTTAGTAAGCTAGATTGTTCGCTAGACGACCGTACGCGCCAACCAAAAGACAAGAAATACACTCACTGCCCACAGCGGCCAGCTATCACGTGACAAGCATATACCGTCATATACGCCAAGATATACGGTACGGTATAAGATATATGGCACCAGTATACAGGGAAGTATACGGGAACGTATACGAAGGATAGGGTATATAAGGACACTCATTGTGTACTTAGCTAGTTTTATTCTTCTTGCTCAATAACACCTGTCTCTAAGTAACCATACATTCGGGAGTTTATGTTGAAACGCGTTTTAGGTCAACATTGAAGCCGTATTGAACGCTTTGTTTTCTTCTATCTGGGCGCGCTCGGAAGGAGCGGTTGAAGGTGTTGACTGTTGAGTTCTAGGGTCACGTGACTTTGCCTACTTGTAATCTACTAGTAATCTACTGGGAGTTTGTTCCAACAGTTTACGTAGCGATAGATCACCCGTCCGCGCGTACTTACGAATAGTTGCGCGGCACTGTTCGGCTCTACACTTCTCTTCACTTGCCCAAGACCCATTGTTCCTAGATAGCCCTCAGCCTGAAACCCCCTCGACTCAGTCCGACGGTACATATTCTGGTAAAGCTAAGCTAACAGGGGACAGGGAAGCGTTCCCAGGGGTTGACACTTAGCAACAGTACACCCGTCCGCATGTACTTTGAAAGTGTTGCGAGGCACTATACATGGGCATGTGAAACATGGAGAGGCAAACAAGGAATTCCATACTAAAGTCGATGGATACAGGTGTTTCATTTCCGGCTGGTGATTGAGGGTAGGGCAATAGAGGGCGATCGCGGGTTGAGCATGAAATTGTAGCGGGTCCCTACTATTAAGTCTGTGCCTACTATCCACTCGTTGCTTCCTGGCATAGAAGGGTAAACTGAATGTTATTGCGTATACAGAGATGCCATAAGAAGACTTAGCGATCTGGTTTCTGCGGGCGCTCGCTCCAATGCCCGGTCTCAAGGATCATGCTAGGACAAGCGAAGTTGGATTTTTAAGAGTCCGTAAAGAGCAGATTTCCAAAGACTGAATGCTATTGCATAGGATGGGAGGTTTCAGGGACAGAGGCGGTATCCATGGGATTCCTTAACCCGCTGGAAGAAGCCATGTAAGAGCTACAATAGCACTAAATGAAACCGGTGTTTTTAGCGCCTCCCGGGCTATGGGTTCAATCGCGGTTACCGTTGAACATGTTGCACGGGCTGAGCGCGTGCAGTTGGACGTGTGTTGAAAGCAATTCATACCGCTGTTGCAAAGGGGCTGATACAAGCACCGGCTCAGGATCCACGCTTGGGCCGAGTAAGCACTAGTCAAGACCGGTCATCTTTGGCACGACTTTAGAGTTCGAGTATCCAGTCTAAAATGATGGCCCTTTCAAAGTAGAGAATCGTCAACTGCGAGTGTGACCCAGATGAACGTCGCTTAGAATGATCCCTTTTCAACTTTTCGGTTCATGATCAAATATCCCACTATGATTTAGTTGCCTTCTGTTGATGCATTTTCTCGGACTGTCAGAGGTACTCCATTTTCGAAAAATATACTAAGCACACTGATACTACCCAAGGATTTAGTGGCGAGACCTAGGGTCGGTAACATAGAGTCTAATCGGGTCAGAGTAGTAGTAGTAGTAGTATATTCATACGCTGACCCCTCGCTTAGGCGATATGCAGGTATCCACTATGGAGCTATCTCTCTAAATACATGTCTTTGCTGTAAACTATTGCTTTCCTGACGAATTTGGAGCTTCGCCGAGGCCTGTGATCGTTTCTCTTCCTCTCCACCTTGCCATAAAGAGAAGGGTTGAGTACTTTTGTGGGAACGAATCCCATTGTTGTGGTAAATGTGGTGCCGGCGATGTGAATCGAACCTACCACCTCCAAAAAGTGACCAATCCCGCATTTTTGGAAGTCGCCTCGGAGCGCTTACCACTACGCCACCGCTACCGGCCATAGGTATCTGAAGATACGTAATAGCAGCCTTGGGAACAGGGGCTGCGGTCGGAAAAGGGCCATGCTCGCTTACTATCGCCACATGCAGAGCTGAGCTTAGCTGACCCCTAACTTTCCCTGGAGTATTTTGATATGACTTCACCCACCGCTCCAACTTATTCCCTTGTAGAATGTTTCTTCTTTCTCCATGGAACATCGCAGCAACGGAAGCCGAATGCGGAATGACGCTTTGCCCAACATATACAGGACGCTTAAACACCCTCCCTGCACCCTGTGTGTTCTGGCAGTCTCAATGAGAGCTCATCAGGAGGCTATAGTGGACCGAGACCAAATGAATCCGTCGTGTTTAGTCTTCATTCGACCGTGACCCCCTTATTCCACCGCATTCGTATTTGATTGCGGTCGCCATTTGCAGTCATTCCTTGTCCGCTCGGTTGCACCAGCTCCGGCCTCGAAGAGCATATTTCAGTGGGGCCCTATGATCAGAGGTTATTTGTGTGCCGCGGTTACAATGATACACCAGGTCATTTTCTACCGTACAACACTAAATCAACATTTGTGTAAGGCGACCACCCAAGAGGAGGTGAAACAGGGCTTACTGGCAACGAGCTGATCGAGTCCATACCGTAAATGCTGTAAGTCGGATGAAGGGTGTAGAGGGCCCTCAAACCGTATCGGGTTGTCTTGCCGGCGGACTTTTGGATTCCGGGAGGGCTTCCTTCGCTTGACGTGCCATGGAATGGAAAGTGAAAAATGAGGATTGGAGCTATTGTTTAGCTATTATGCGAGTCGAACAGCCGTCGACTACCTACTTTCATACTGTGACTTCTCATCTCAGAATTTCGCAGTAATAACGACTAAACACACTTGAGCCAAAAGGTACGCATCAGCTGGATGTGCGAGAGCTCAGAGTTTGACCTATGTCGACGAATTTTGCGTGGCCTGGACTGTCTTCTGTTAGGCGCACAAATTTGCTGCAAATGACGGCGCTAGCTTAGCGACCCTTGTAGGAAAAGGCCCGCGGCACTTATCTAGTTGATCTATCTACGTATCTACTGTCCATTATGATGTAATCGCTGTAGGATCCATTTCCGTCGCCTGGGCTTGGGGTCAACGCGTTTTGACATTGACCCTCCCTACTCTGAACGGTGTTGCAATAAGAGGTGCTCGATGGTCCACAAGGATTACTGTCTAGGACGCCGCGAGCTCCAATTATCCTCGTTATCTTGAGTGTAGGCCATATAGCAGAAAGCCGGTTCTGGATATTGTAACCTCCTTATTTGCGCGGGTTCTTCGCGTATCCAATTAGTGTTTTTGATGTGACGCGAATGGCAGCTTCAACCCCTCCGTTTCTATCGGGTTCAAAGTATAAGCGGGTTAACACGCAAGACTCAAAATGGCGCACATAACAAGCAAAGGGCAATCTGCGCAAATGCTGAGAGCGCTTGCGGAAAGGTGTAATGCTTGGATCATAAGAGTAGGTAGCCGACACAGCAAATCCGAAAACGGAAACAATCAGCGATCCCAGAAGGGAGATTGTCTGAGACCTTCCACTATGAAAGATACAACTGCAGGAGAGAAGTATTTACGACAGGAACGGACAGCATATCTAGTTTCTGTTCGTCGTAGCTCAGCCAGATCCTCGGAAATGCAACCCACATAATATCAAAAAACCAAGAACATTGTTGGGGTCGTGTAACCCCTACAACACAGACCACGCTGCCGACGAGGAAACATTTAGGATATCGTCCAAGATATGACTATAAAGAAGGGGGAAGGCAACAAAGCGCGTATATGGCGACAAGTTGTCATTTCCCGAGAACTCCTATTAACCGTACCCAAAGGAACGCCCCCGATTGACGCAAGCAAATCCCCAAAATAAGGCATGCCGCTTGAGCAATGTATGCGACCAAGCGTATCTCACGCAACGCACCAGGCGCCCATAGATTGAAAGCCAACTGCGAAAGGGAAAGTTCACTTCTGTTTCTGGTCAAGCAAGGCTCAATCGGAACGAAGACTTATGAGCGATAAAGGAAAACAAAGAGCGTTGTAATATGCGGTGGCAGGATTAGTAGCTTAATTTGAGCTCGAGGGCTGAACTAGGATTTCCTGGCCCCGTAACTGCGGCGTTCTTGAATGACGATACCTCGGACATTTCAACAATCATGTCCTGGCCGTCAGGAAGCTCGCGCACATCATCATCCACCATTATTTCGAGGCCATTTTGCTTGACATGGAGGACACGCACTACACGCTGCGGATCAATGCGCTGTTTTATGGTAATCTTCTCGATCAGATCGCGAACTGTCCGCTCAGTCAGATAGACGGCCCGGTAATAGTCATCCGAAAGCCGATCGTTACAAGGAAATCGTACGTAGAAACAAGCGAATAGGATGATGTCAGTTCGCCTGTCTTTGGTGTTACCGAATCAGTAACTTAACTTGAGATTACTGGTCGCTCCGCCGGTGGATGATAATTTGGGTCAATGTCTACTGCCTCTATGTATCCCATGTTGGCGTTACCGACGGTTGAAGTGAACTTCGGTACTTTGACGGGATACTTTAGCGTGACCATGTCGCCCAGGACTTCAGAGCATGGTAGTGAATTTCCTCGGGAGGTGGTCAATGATCGATGGTACCCTGAGCAATAGAACGTATTCGACTGCAGATTGGTAGGAAGGAATGGCGAGCTCACGGAGATGCTACTGCTGGTAGGTGAAACGGCGTGCAAAGACGAACCATCAATACTGAGCCGAGACCCGCGACTGTTCTCTTGTTCGACGAAAACACGCGACTCGGGCAGCATGACAGGGTACAACTCCGGGTCGTCTTGCTCTTCACCCCGCAATCCTAGGACGCTTACCGGCCGCGTTGATGTGAACATGCCTTGCATTAAGGCAAGCTTCGCATGGAGATCGCCTTCCAAACGCATTTTGCCAGGGCCGTCCTGCGAGCCCACGGACCGTACCCGTTTATACTTGCTGATTTTGGCTGGGCGGGGATCAGCGCCCTTGAGTGCAACCAAGCCATTGCTACGCTTACGCTTGCCGCAGTTACCGGGGCCCATCTCAGCTTGAGCAATCTGTTGTCGAAGCTTTTCGATGGTCTTCTTAACATGAGCGACATCACAGGAGAGCTTCCGCTCAGCCCCATGGTCGCGGAAAAGCTTGACCTTGCAGTAGCATACCTCTGCCCTCCTGCTCGGGGTTGAGCTCGCATAATCCGGGGAGAGCATTTCTGTCTTCGCACACAATCTGACCGGAATACCCTTGACACCCTTGGACAGACTGAAATCTGTTGATAGGAAGTTAAACCGGACAGGTATCAAACATTCTGAGGCCCCAGTTGACGGGTTACGAGTCCATGTGACGCAGAATCCATCGAATGCTGAGCTCTCGAGCTGGACCTGCCGGTTCTTTGTCTCTTTGATGCCTCCCTGTATGGGATCGACATACTCCATTGCTTGGAGCTTGCCGCCTCGTCGATGCGCTTCATCGGAACCTCGACCTTCTTTCCATAGTCGCCAACAAACAGCTGGCTTTGCCCTCTGCTCTTCTTCTTGGAATGACACACGGATATAGGTTCGATATTTGATCGATCGCATAGTCATGGGGGGCGGCGTAGAATCAATCACGGACACCGAGTACGCCTGGCCTTTGTTGAGGTAAGTAACTGGGATCTCGGCTTGGCCATTGATCATTGCTGTAGGTGCGCGCAAAGTGATGCGATAGCGAAGACTGCAGTGTCCAGAACGGTTAAGCACTGTTAAACAGACGCAATGAGATAGGCTCTAATAGCTCACGTTTCACCTGGGTTCGCAATGCTCGCTTGATCGTCTTGAATTGATGATGCAAGGTTGTGAGAAGGCGTGCTACTCTGCACATCCATATTGTTTAGAGAGTGTTCTTCAACAGGCTCGTCCATGGCATCGTAACCTGCATCACTCTGAACGAAAGCCGTGGGTGCAAAGGTTGGCTGCTGAGCAAACGGCTGGGGGCAATGGAAGTGTGGGGGAATATATTGCTGGTCGAAGTTATCAAGACCTGAGGCTGCAGTTTCGGGGTTGACGGGAGCTGCAGAAACCTGCTGCGGGAGAGAGAGCGGAGTAATCATACTCAGACCCGTCACAGGAAAATGCAATTCCCCCGCTTGACTATGGTACACGGCACCCAGTCTACCTGAATTGGGCGTAGAGCTCCTATGTGGTTGTAGCGGGATTACATAAGAGACAGCGTTCGGATCGGTATAGGGAGCTGGAAACCGCATGTCTTCTGTTGCGCGGGGCGTAGAATCACTGAGCTTCGTATCGTTATTCATTTCCCGCCTGGCGCAGTAATATCATGTTAGCTGTCGCCCAGATCGTAGTTTTTCAGGCTATTGTCTCTGATGAATAAGAATGGGAAACGGACAACAAGTAGCAGCAGGTTATCATCTGCTGAAAGGCATTTTTACCTAGTCGGAGTGATAGGTCCAATGGGCGTCTGACCGAAGCGCGTGGCATTGCGGTGGACGACTGGGGAAACAATATCTGAGAAGGTCTTTCGAAATTTCTGGATGAGGAGGTCGTCTGGCTTCTGGGAATTCTTTCTGCAAGGGTGACATCCCGATCAGTATGAGAATGGCCGGCGAATCGTCGGCATCCGGTATGTCAACCATACCTGTTGCGGAACATCGTCAACAGTGTCCGAGGCAAGTCATTTGACTTATTCCGTTCTGTTGTTCGTCAGGCACTGTATGACCTGTAGAGACTCGAAACCAGGAGAAGACAGGGAGGCGGCAAGAGGGGAAATGCGGCATTCGGATCGCCAAGCGCTATCTGACCCGGAGCGTCGAAGCTATCCCGGGGGCCCAAGGATGGTGCTCGTATGTATAGGTCCAGATAAGCGAGGGGGGAAGTGAGTCCGATATATAGTAATAGCTTGTCGTAATACGTCCGTATAATACGAGGTGGATACACGGCTGTACTTGACGGCTTCGGTATCATACCACCAACCACTAGTTACAACAGAGAACTGCTGACTACTACTACGACGTCACTATGACTACCAGGTAGCTATCATAAGAGTAAAATTACCGACAATCTCTTTCGTGTACTAATATCACCCCGAGTGCATGGGATCCAACAGTTCGTCGGCAATCCAGACGTCCGGATATCCCTCTCCCCGTCTCTCCTTAGCTCGGATATCCTGCCTGGCGGACCAAGTGGAATGTATGCAGCCTGGTTCCCAGTAGTAGCCCTCTTAAGAGAGAAAAGAAGTTGAGGTGGTGGAACGTTGCGGTAAGCCTGACCTCATTTCCGGTCCTTTGATGTGTCGGGACCGGTACCCATCTTGTTGGAGCACCTACTCCCTACTAGGCAAGGCTGCATTCTAGCATCACGTGACGTTTTACAGGTCATGTGCAGTGCTCCCTGAATGGGGACCGTGTAATGGCTCAAAGCCAAGAAGAAGTTCTCGATAATTCCAATCACTGTCGATAAGTAGGCTGTAATTGCCATAAATG
>NW_020798803.1:13581-21951 GCF_003344945.1 Aspergillus welwitschiae | reverse complement strand
AAACCCTAAAACCCTAAAACCCTAAACCCTAAACCCTAAAACCCTAAAACCCTAATTATAATAAATTTATTTATCATAATATTAATCTTTTTTATCTTCTGTGGACTCGGCGGCGTCACAGAAATTAAAATATATAAATATAATTTTATTTTTTAATTTTCTATTTTATTTTTATAATATTATTATTTTAATAATTTATTATTTAAAATAGAATCTCTGTTTTCTTATAGCTGACTGTAGATATATACATAGATTATTATATAATAATATATAATTTAAGCTTTCTAGAGGATATAGAATTCTTAGAATCTATAGTATATTAATACTATAATATAACTCTGAAAATATAGATTTTTTTAAGAAATAAGATATAAAGTTTCAATATAAAATAAATCTCTGAATTATAAATATAAAAATATATATTATTTATTTTTATTATAATATTTATTTCTGTAACACTTATTAGAGTAATATTTATTATTATTATATTTATTTTAATAATTCTTAATAGACTTAATAGAGTTTAATATTTATAGAAAAAATTTTAATTTAATTTAAATTTTTATTATACATATGAATCTGATTGAATTTCTGTTATATATCCTAATTAAATTTAAAAATATATATTATTATTTTTGAATACTTATAATACTATATAATCATTAGATAATAAAATAAAAAATTATATTACTGTACTCTGCGTAGAAAGAGCTATAAGATAATACTAATATTAAACTTATCAGACATTATTTAACTGTTGTTCTGTTGTAAAGATTTCTCTACTAGAATTCTATTTCCTCGACTCTCAAAGATACCTTGTGATTGGAGTACCCATTGTTCACCCGGAAACCCTCCAAGGACCCAAGTGCTAAATACGACGGTGGCTGAACCTGATGTTGAATATCACAGGCACTGTGATGAGTCTCATAATGGCTGAATGTTACGGCAGGGAAGAGGAACAGATATATATATATATATATATATAGATGCTATCCCGCCCATGTAAAAGACAACTCTCCTTAATATTAAAGTCAAGTTAAACTAGAATCAGTCTATTCTCACTTTAACACTGAAAGAACTCATATATTACGGAAATTCATGTGAAACGTTGGATCTTATAAGAGGTATCTCTATGTGGTTAAGTATGTATTACCATAATTTATCTTTTGGGTTGCGATTGGGCGGGGTCTACCGTACTCTAGCCGCTCTCACGTGAATCCAGGAAAACCCCCGAGTCATGTGATCATAATTTACCGTAACAAAAGTCCCTGTACGCTTCGAACGTTCTAATCCCTATCACATCGAGATCAAAGCGACTTTTGATACACCAAAGAACCTATCATTGTGAGAGGGCTTCGTGCTCTTAGAACCTCCATCACGGATCGTATAAACAGTGAGCATCTGCTATAACCTAGCCAACATAACGCATGAACTTCCGATAGAGATATTGGGCATGATTCTAAGAAAATCGGAAACTAGGGATATTCTTAAGTTTCGCCTTGCCAACAGAAGTCTCCGAGCAAGGCCATTCCAGGATCTCATGATGGAACTTTTTTGAGACGCGACGCCACATACTAAGCCGACATAGCCTTTCAGGAATGCACATGAGTCTCCCCAACTTCTAGAACTGGTGTAAATTATTCCCATTGACTGTACCGATTTACGTCCAGTGGGATTAATCCTCGTACTGGTATCACTCCTCCGAAAGCAAAGCAATCACAGCGCCCAAAGGCGAAGCTATAGGCTTACCCTCACGTAAGCCAAAAGATATCTTTGTTATTTTTTTCGGCCCGTCTGTCATATCATATTTCTTATCACTTTCGAGTTTTCTCCTACTTACAGGATTACTTTATCTTCCTGAAACTTCATCTCTCTTCATGGAAATAGCCGCGAATGCATCCATAGGAAAAACCTAGGTACCACTGCGAAAATCTGAGTTATGCTCTTAGTTGCAGATCTTATGGCGCTGGGATCCTGTTCGACGTGTTAAAAGTCCTGTTCGAAGCAGTCAACTTAAAACCACCAGAAGGAGCGGCAGAATGATTTAATTATTCCCTTTGATTCACTGAATATCGATACTTTGCAAAAGACTGGAAGGGGAGTAAGGATTTGACTTGACTCTGCAGGGCGTGTAATAGAGACTAAAAGGGACTTGTTCTGCTGTGTTCGTGTTTGGCATTGCTTTTTCTCTCTTTGCTTTTTCTCTCTCCTCTTTGCCACGTCACCCTTTTGGTGGGGCTGAGTATCAATATCCTGCCTTATAAAGGCGGCACCTGAAACCTTTGAGTGTGCTTCAATGGTCAGCCTCAATAGAACATTGAGTTTCTTCCCAACTATCTTTCAAATACCTAGAGAAACACCATATGGTATTGGACATCATGCGTCAACTTTTCTTTCTTACTCACTTAATGATGATTCATCCAGTAATCAGTCATCCTGTTCCGCAGACCGAGCCCTCATATGTGCCAGGACCTGATCAACGGGGTACGCTCGAGCTGTTCTGGAGCTGTACAACCACGTTCATTCTCTGTATCTGGACCGCTATGCATCCTAATGTGGTTCCTGTACAGCGGACTTCTGCTAGGATCTACTACAAATTGGCGCTGATGATAGGTGCTGCCTTGACTCCCGAAGTGATATTTTGCATGGCTGTGTCGCAGTGGTTGGAAGCCAAACGTGTTTTGCGCGCCTGGCGCGCCGCATGGGACGATGACGAAAAGTTCCAAGATTTCCAGGATGTACTCGGGATGCCTGGCGCTTTTTTTGTCACAATGGGGGGCTTTGTTGTCGATTCAAACAAATTCAAATCAGAACCGTGCGACCAAGGCAAGAATTTGGGCGATAAGGAAGCGAGATATCGAACAGAAACCGACGAATTGATCACTACCATTGGTTCTCCTGGTTTTATTTTATTGTTGGAAAGAGGAATCATACGGAGACTGGTTGAAAGTGGCCAACTTACCAAGTCACATTTCGATCACAATGTTATTGAGGACAAGGGGAAGGCGAATAATATCGCCAAGGCCATTGTCGTTTGTCAGGCCATGTGGTTGCTTGTGCAACTCATAGGCCGAAAGTCAGCGGGTCTACCAGTAACACTTCTTGAGGCTCATGTTGCCATCCAGATACTCTATTCGGTAACTACGTACCTTTTCTGGTGGTCAAAACCATTGAACGTTGCTGTGCCTATCCCTATCCCACTGGATGCAGATGCAGGTGAGATGGGGGGACATGATCTTGAAAGCCCCAGCATCAGCCTATTCCGAGGACAATCTTTCATCACGGAGAGGAGATCTAACGGTACATTCGTCCATATGTCCTTTCGTGCAGCGTATGATTCTGTCGTGATGCTTCAGCCCATAGTGGAATTTGTGCAAGCCTTTACTGCCATAGTCAATGGTGGTCTTCATGCTACTTTGTGGAACTCGCACTTTCCGACATCCATTGAGCGCTTACTATGGCGTCTATCAGCTGTTGGAATGGGACTGTTTCCGCTCCTTATCTACCTTTTCATCTATGATAAGGGCTTTGAACGTTTTTTCGTGCGATATTTATACGAAGTCAGGTTTGACAATGCGCCACTGGTCAGACAGCTAGTCAATATCATCTATGGCTTTTGGAAGATGTATAAGGATGGCTCTATGGATATACCATTAGAAGAGCTTGATATCCCTGGAAAATTAACGGCCAAAGAGAGCGTCAGTAGTGGTGCAGTTACCACATTGCCTATCGAAAGTAGCAAAAGTGAGAACAGAAAAGCAGAGGGGTGGCCAAAGTGGATCCCCTCTTGGTGCCGATTTCTACTCGTTGCAATGGCCACGCTCAGCCTGTTTTCCTATTTTATATGCATTGTGTATCTGACGGTAGAGGCCTTTATCAGTATTAGGAGCTTGCCAGCAGGTGCATACTTAACGGTTCGCTGGTCTAATATGCTCCCTCATATTTGAACGAGCAAAATTGTCCGGTAAAATTGTCCATTCGTTATGTACGTGCTTAAGTTGTAATGCAATTCTAGATAGAATTCCAGCCAAATGCCCTGTTTTCTATCAATTCATTGTTTTAGAAAAGACCTAATATTCATAGAACAATGGTTCTCAGAAAAACTTTCAAGATGATTTGACATTATGAGAAGCACTCATTGAAATATCCTCAGAAGAATATCTACTGTATATATGAGGCATGACGGGCTCATAGGATATTTATACAATGAGAATACAATATCCATAGACTTCGTCCAGGACCATAATTACTCTATTGTAATAATTAATAATGCTATGTATGTAATAGATAGCCATAACTAAACTGGGGTTTAATATTCTGGAAAATGAACGAATATATATATCAAATCTAAACCTACTCTTAACTAATGTATTATATCGTGGTATCTGGATAATAAACACGAGTTCAAGGACTAAGTTATACATAAACTTAGATATCCGCATATTCCTATAATCACCTTGAATGTCCGAAGGTGATGGATTCTCTTGAATACCAGCAACTTGATTAATTAAATGAGGAGAATATTACTTAAAACAAGCTTACCCGCTTTTTGGCTGTATGCCACCCGGCTCACAGCACAGACTTTCAAACCTCTATATTCATAAGGGAAGGGATAAAAAAGAAATAAGCATACTATATTAGATTGTTCCTCGTGTTTCCTAGTCCTAACGCCCCTCGAGCCAGGGGTCGATACCAATAAGCCGAATAATAGCTTGGTTCAGCTCGAGCTGGCACGGCGCGGTGTCGCAAGCATTGTGCAGTTGGGCCGCTCTGTAGCTAATGGAGTAATTGAGATGATCCGTGGATATGATCATATTACAGTGATGATGATGATAATGATGATCTTTCATACACTGACCCCTCGCCTAGGCGATATGTAGAGATCTATAATCTATATTCTTTATATATATCTAATGAACATGAATAATTTAATTTCCGGATAAATTTAGAGTCCTGTCAAGACCGGTAGTGGCTAATACCTGAGATTATATTATATTACTATTATAGCACGTGATTTTAAAATCTTTATAATACCTCCGCCAAATCCAGTACTGCTCCGAGAATATTACTAGCTGGTAATATCTTATAATTTATATTTCTTACTATAGCCTGCTTCTCTCAGTATATTTGATATATTATAGATTATATCTTAAATATTATATTATAGTATCTATCATAGTGCGCTAAATCACGGGAATTAATTAAAACATATATAATTATCTTAGCTGTTCTGTACTTATACTGCTTATCTATAAGAAATTATATTAATTATTGTATATTACCTGTTATAAATAGCTAGTACGAAATTATATATATATATATATTTAATTTCAGAAAAATAAGTTATCCAGATAATGAAATCTGCTAGATAGCAGGCCTCTGTTAATATAATACAGATGTTCTCTATTTTTAAGATCCTTCATTCTTATTCTCATTCTTGATGGATCTTTTTAGTAGAGAAATCTTCACAACGGGACAACAGTCAAATAATATCCGATAAGTTTATAATTAGTATTATTTAATAGTACTTTGTATATAGAATATAATGATATAACTTTTATTTTATTAATTAATAATTATATAAAGTTATAATTATTTGAACATGGTAATATACGCTTCTGAATTTAGTTGGTATATATAATAAAATTTTAAATTAGATTAGTATTCTTTTCCACGAATATTAAGTCTAATTAAATTTATTAAATATTATTAAAATAAATATTATAATAATAAGTATTACTTTAATATTTATTTCTTTATTTCTTTATTCTTATTATTTATATATATTTTTTCATACTTTCTCCTTCCCTCCTTATGTTTGATATTCTAGTCTAGATACACTAAATAAGACATATTTAATCAGCTCTCACAATAATATTTATTTTAGTAATGCTTAATAAACCCAATAAGACTTTATATTTGTAAGAAAAATACTAATCTAATTTAAATTTCTATTATATATATTAATCTGATCAAATTTCTATTATATATATGTTAGGAGCGATGTAAGAGACGTGATAAGTTTAATTATATGCGCAAATACTAGCTATTATTATATATTTATATTTTGAACTGATCACTGACCTTTCTTAGTATCAAGAAGATTAGTAAGATATAATATAAAAATAAGTTATATAATCTTATCTAATTTATATAATTTATAATTATATATTACTTATCTGATCTGCTGGACCGCAGTAAACTAGTTAATTTATTTTAACATTATCTTTTTCTTCCAGAGACTGCGTCCCCGCAGCTGCAGGTAGACTAGTATAGTTTTATATATTTTTCTATTAGAAAATCAAGAAATCACAATAATCCGGCAAATTAAAGTGTTAAAATTTGATTTTTTTAATTATTAATATATAATATATTTTTTTATTCTGGAGTCCCGCGTGTAGATATAATACCGCACGCAGGTCTGTAGCAGACTAGTATAAAATAATAAATATAATTTTACAGTTTTATATTCTAGTAAGTAAAAACTTATTTATAAATAATTTTATTATTTATTATATTTAATTTATAATAATAAATTATATAAAATTAAAGATTTTTTTTACTTTCTTTTTTCTATAATTCTTTTTTTTAATAGTGTATTACTATACTGGCTGGCTTACTTAATAATAATAATTTCTAATATTTCTTTATATGTTTTATTTTTTTTATATAAAATAACTTACTTATATATTTTCTTTTATTATTTTATATAAATATTTATTTTATACAGTTTTCTTGCTGTTCTGTGTGGGTGGTAGTTTATATAATAAAAATATATAATTTATATTTTATACAAGAAAATAGCTGTATTATATAAATTATAAGTTTATATACAGCTTAATTATACATTATATATATTTTTAATTTTTTATATTAGATTACTAGTTTTTTTTTCTCTTTTTTGAAAATACGTGGCCAGGTTTCTTACTGTTTACTAAGAAATTTATAAAAAATGTTCATAAAGATGTCTGATTTTTCCATATTTCACGTGCTGTTTATATCTATACTGTTACTTATATTATTACTACTACTATTACTAACTTCTTTATTATATTTATTTTGTCTGCTGTATCTGTCTCACCTGTTATTATTATTATTATTATTATTTTTTCTTTTTTTATGCGCTGCGGCTGTCCCGCGCGCCTTTAATATTACTGGTATCTTATATTTATAGAATTCTATTTTAATATTAGTTTTTATTATATAATCCCTGCTAAGTATATTAAATATAATTATTATTCAGTTTATTATTATTTGTATATATTAATAAGTGATCTTCTTATATTAAATATCTTAGATATAATTTTAGATTAATTTATATAATAAGTTCCCGGTGAGTATTACTACTTAGCAGTTATTATAATAAAAATCTATTATTATTATAAGGCATAGCCTGGTAATATCTTATGCTAGATTATATTTAAGATAGCGGTATTAATCTTTTAATATATAATTTATTAATTTCAAGAATCCGGCTGTAATAATAATATAAATATATAATTTATTATTATTATTTCTTTCTTTTTTACCTGTATTTGGAGTGCTTTATTCAGGTATATATAATATTATAAAAATAATATAAATATATAAATTAATTAGTTTATATAATATTAATCACTTTATTTAGTTTAGTATTCGTGCATGGTTAGATGGGTGGTTGAATATATTTTAATACTTTTTTTTATTTTTTTTATAAATAATTAATTATTAAATAATGTCGGCTGGTAAATCCATTCTATTACTAATTCAATTCTTATTGAATTATCAAAAACCAACAAATCCAGAAAAACCCAGATCAACTACATTTCCCATACAAATTGTATGGAGTTCCAGCTCAGGAGGAAAAATATGGGCCAAACCTTTTAAATTATTATATGATTACTTTTACATGTGAATCCTCGTGTTTCTTGATATCATGATTATTATTTCAATCATTTACTGTCTTTGTCCCTGCTTTTGACCCCGCTTTTGACCCCGCTTTCTTTGTCTGATAATCAAAAATCAATGATCTAGATTATCAGTGAATTAAGTATAAATAGGACCTCTTCACCTCTAGCTGACCCTCCCGAAGCAAGTCAAGCCATTCTATTCACTTCCTATTTAAGGACCCGCTTATTTCCGCTTAGGGAGGATCATACCCCATTTTGGCCTAGTGGTACTAGACCGCCTTCCCCTTTAGGCTTAGTGCCACTACCGGCCAGCCAACATATATTAATAAAAAGAGAAAGAAAGAAACATGAAAATATGTTTTTTTATTGATTAATAAATAAATAATATAAAAAATAATAAAAAATAATAAATAATAATAAAAAATAATAAAAAATAATAAAAAATAATAAAAAATAATAAAAAATAATAAAAAATAATAAA
>NW_020798803.1:0-12741 GCF_003344945.1 Aspergillus welwitschiae | reverse complement strand
GAAATGCTTGTGGTAATGGAGCACATAATGACATATGGTATACAATAGGTATTCTGAACAAGTAGTCAAACCCAGGGAGATCGTCGCATTCGTGTAGGCATACCAACAAGGGTACGCAGGTACGGACAAATGCTGGTGGGCTCAAGCAAGGAGGCAAATCCTCCGGTCGGAGGCCCCGGTCTGCGGAAATCACGCAGCAACCCGGCTGAGGACGGCTGAGGAGGATGGCGGAGGACGCCTCACCGAGGGTTGCGATGGTGGTAAGATTGAGGAAGAAAAACATAACGTGACGGTTACGCCAGTGAACATCCGGGGCTGATATAGCGGCAAGAGGTTTGGCGGTGAGGGGCGGCATAACCGCATCGGGCGACGCCGTTTCCGGAAGCGGCGGCCCCTAAAGGTGAATTACTAATTTAATAATATTATTTTTATTATCTGAAGCTGATCTAGAACTGTTAATATCCAGATATTAGATATATGCTATAGCTTTCACTGAATTAAAAAAATTCTGCAGAGCAGAAATTTAATCTATATATTCTAGATTACTAAGTAGTAAATATAATAGTATTTTTATCTTATAAGCATGATAATCTTTTAATAAAATATAAAGACCAGGATGAGGAACTGACTGAGCTAAAAAAGTATAATAAATTTTAATAAATTTAAAATATTCAGTAATAAACTTTTAATAAAATATTAATAATAGAATTATGAAAATCTTATCTTTTAATTATAATAAGAACTTATATACTTAGCAGTTTTAGTATTTTTTAATAAGAATTCATAAGTATAAGTATTCTTTATACTATTAAATATCTTTATAAGAATATAGACTTTTTTATAAATAGTCTGCTTAATATTATTATCTTAATATTTTTTATCTAGAATAAGAGTGGCCCATTCAATGATTTTAATAAAATTATAAATATTTTCTAATAGGCCAGTTACAGACTTGAGAAATATCAGTAAATTATATATATATATAATATAAAATATATAAAATCTATTAGATTATAAATCTTATTCTTTTTGGAATAGAAATGATATAGAACAGATATTTTTGTATTCAGTAAATAACTGATATTATATAAAGTATTCTCTGTAGGATTGAAATTATGGTTTATATATTTTAGATAATATATATAGAAGTTATAATAGATTTTAATAAAAATATCTTATTTAGAATGTCTCTTTTCCTTAGCTATTATAAAGTAATTGAGAACAAGACTGATATCTGATAAAAAATAATAAAAGTAATATAGAATAGATAAAAATAAAAGAAAATAAAGAAAAGCATATAAAAAGACTACAAAGAATAAATAAAGTAATTATAAAATATTAAAAAAATAATAACTCTAAGATAGAAGAGAAAAAGAAAGAGAAATAATATAAAAAATTCTTTATTTATATTTTTTTAATAGATTTATCCATATAAATATAATTAAATACTGGTGAAGTTATATAGAAATAATATATAATTTTATTTCAGGAGAATTTCCATTTGGGCCGCCGCCGCCGTTTCCGGCCGCGCCCCCGTTCGGGTTTAGCCCTCGTCGCCGCCCCGCCGCGTCCGGTATAGCGTGTCCCGATGCGGTTTGGTGGCCCGCGCTATGCCCGAGAAGGTACTGCCGCCGTCCACCGCCCCGTCTTCTGACCGTCCGGACTATATAAGGGTCGAGTGCGTCGCTCGACGACAACTGCTCGTTCTTCCCCTCACGGCACTGCCCCTTTTCGCCCGTCCTGCCCGATGAAACGGCCATCTCCGGCCTCTCGGCCGGACTGCACAGCCTTGCCAGCCGGAGCTGAAAAATTCGGACCATCACACGACCTGCCGTCTCCACTGATGGGCATGAATGCAGTTCTCTGACTCGCTGTTATGAGCTGTAGACTCGTCTTTCGGCGCTCAGCGCGCGCGCTATTTGTGTCGGGCATAGGAATTCTAGGCTTGGAGGCGAGAAACGTTGCTGCCTAAAGGATAGAAGAGGTGGAGGAGGAGGAGAAGAAGCTTTCATCCATCTGGCGGAATCAATTCCACCAGGCTGTATACACCGCGACGACGACTCTTCACCCCCACTCCCTCTTGACTTCCACCGCTGTCTCCTTTGCCCTGGGCGGTTCTTTTTCGTTCCCTGTGGACTTCCGAGGTCGGCTGGCGGAGGATGGCCTTGGGGGAAGAAGCCCCCGTCCCACCTCAAGGCCTAGATTCCCTCTAGCGTGCCATTCGAGCGGCCGTTCCAGGATCTCACGATGCGCCTCGACAAGGCCGTCTTATCAAGGCCAATCAAAAAAAAATGCCTCAACTGCCCCTGCTCATCCCGCCTTTGCCTCGTACGGTGACGGAAGCACACAAGAGGGGGGCTCCTTTCTGCTGATCATTCCCCTCCAACGGACAACCGATCAATATCCGACGGCGATGACACGTCCAACTTCACCGTCACTGCCTCGACAGCATCTACTGGTTGGTACCACACGGCACAGCCTCGACGGTGGGTCTTTGGTTTCCCAAACTGGGAGCTCCGTGCGGCCTTTATTTCCTGAGGTGTTGTTGGACGGGCTTATTGGCGGCAAGGAGCCCAACACTCGTTCAGATTTGCTAGGCTAATTGGGACTGCATCGGAGTCGGAGAGGCAATCTACGAGTTTCCGGGCTGTTCCGCTGGCCGCCTGGCCGTCTCAAATCTTGGAGGTTGGATGCTGAACTGCTATGCTATAAAGCTGGCCTTATCCATGTCTACGCAGAAAGCTGTGTGAGCCATTGTCTTTTTTTCTTTTTTTAACCACTTCAAATTCTTTCTCGGAGACTCTCCCGGGTCCATCTTCCCATCCCTCCACGATGACCCAGCCAGCACCACGAAGGGCTCTGGTAGATCTGGACAATATCGAGTTCTACCGGCCGCAGCCCTCGAAATTACTGCAGCCGGAGCCGGCTCTTTCTGTCCAGCCTATAAGCCCATGCCTTTCTTTCCTCCCAGGTACGGCTGTCGGCACCACCCTCCCTCGCGGCGACGGTATTCCACTTGTTGACCGTCCTCATGAGAGGGATTCTCCATGCAGCCTTGCGCGGCTGAATTCATTTGATGTCGAGTTGTCCAAGTTCGCGAAGGCAGCATCACAGGTGACATTTTCCGCCATGGACAGCCAGCGCACGCACGGAGAAACCAGCAGCGAGGCTTTTGATGCCTCCACATTCTGTGAGTCAGTGCTTTTAGGTGTTGGTCTTTCGCTTTAAGTCATTTGACTTACGTTCAGCCTGCAGCCCTAACTTCGTGTCTCTCCAGCCCCAGACAAAGGACCGATGCCCCCGACCCCTTCGTAACTACGACGGCGCGTGAAAGGAGTGAAATCCCTACAGGTCTTAATGGTCATTTGTGCACTCCATCTCCGGACCTACAGGAGCAGGATCATTCCTTAGGTAAGGGCATCCCATACGCACACCTGATTTGTGCAACGATCTGATTTTTTTTTGCAGACCTACAGCCTTCCACCTCTGACGAGTCTAGCGTAATCAATCGGAGCTGTTCGAGTCCCCCGAACGACAATCATGACATGAATTTTTGCAGCACCCCATCACGCAATGTGCCTTACGATGAGAGCACTGACAAGCCTATTGGGGGACAAGAAAATAATCAGAACGTTTTGGGCGATGTCCCGCAGCAGTTGAAGCAGCACGTGCCAAGACCAGCTGTCAGTGACGGGGAACTACTTCCGAACGATCGACGGTCGCCTTCAACTGCGGTGATTGAATCCAGCGCAGAGGACCAACTCTGTTTAGAGTCAGATCAGTCTCGTTCGGCGGGGTCCGAGGAAGCATCCAATCGAAAATTAGCAGAAGTTGTCCCTAATTTAGATCTTCCATCCGCGATCACAAAGCCGCCTCGGCGAAAGGCCTTTGAAGTTGCCCAGACACGAATCGTGGAACCGAAAAACCAGCGACCCCGCGACTGCCAACCGGGCCTTGATGCTATACCTGCCCGCCGTCCCAACTGCTACGACACGGAAGAGAGCCCGCGTCTTGCTAAGAGACGCAAGCGTGCAATTAGGCCTGCGAAGAAAGTGGCCAACCATGCATCTTCTGGACGTTCAGGGAACCCGCTACGTGGCACAGCATCTGCGCGGTCTGCAGAGCCTTGCAGCAGCCAAGATATCTTTGGGCATGCCATCCTCACTATCGAAACCCGCGCGTCCGGAACCTCGTACTTCTTCTCTTTCGAGCCAAATTCCCTAAATAAACCAGAGGCACCGCCATTTCGGTTCTCCCTTGACGAGGAGCCGCATCGTCTTGCAGACGCTTCGTCCACCCAAGGGCCCAGAAACGTTGGAAGGTCTAGGGAAGGTAGGCCTTCCTCCAGGAATCATATTCCCACTAAGGTCCCATGCAACACCATCGACGAGCGAGAATGGGAAGTGGAACGTATCTCAGCTTCACGATTATCTAGAGGAAAGCTACAATATCAGGTTCAGTGGAAAGGATGTGATCCTGATCTCACCTGGTATCCAGCACGTGGATTTAAGGGCGCTCCGTATAAGATCCAGAACTTTCATGGAATGTTCTCAGATCAACCCGGCCCCCCCAGGAGGTTGGCAGAATGGCTGGAAGCTTGGGAGGCAGGGCAAGAACTTGAAGATGTCCCAGATGATGACCTGCCAGAGTGACTGGAACCATCAAATACAACGAAGAGCAGTCCATGCTATCCAGATTTGGTTGTCACTTCACTGTATTGTACCCAAATACTACAGCAACGCGTCTTCCCCAGCCGGACTCCAACGACGCGAAATCCAATTTGCGATTCGACAAAGGCTCGGTGGTTGATGGGAAACATGAATTGATCCTCCAAGCCAACAAGAATGCTGAAAATGCGGGTGTGAAAGCTGCAACTGCTGAGGACAGCTATAAGATCTGGGCCAAAATCCTCATTGATCCCGAAAATCTGGATGAGAACCAGGCTGCGGAGGATCTTTCTTATATTCTTCAAGGAAACGGACTGAAACAGTTAAATGTTAGTATAGCTTTATCACTTTTGACTACTTGCCACCGTCGCTGTCCTGTCAATGAACTAGTCACTCAGCTCGACCCAAAACGTACTTACAAAATTTGAAAGGAGGGATTCTGGGTTAGCTATATGCATATGAGTATACTTTGAACTTCAGTAGCTCTGTTTCTCCATGTTATTACCTGCTTTAAGGCTGTCGGAGATTCCGTGGGTATTACGGGTATACATGGGGAAACTGTGGGGCTACCTGAAGTGTGGACCAGTAAAAGTGGTGATTACGCAATGAAGGAGCTCCGGAAATACTTAAGAACGGGCGACCTTCTTGCGCAACGCTTGAGTTGGATCATTAAGACAATATGAAGCTGCCAACCAGATGGACAGCACACTTCAAATTCTATATTCATCCCCAAGAAATCTATCATCCACATACACTACGCTCTAACTCAAAATTACCTTTCAGCCCCTTTCCCTGTCTTTTCAACGGGTATTGCCGACATCTCCGTGTCATGAGCTCTGCAAGCATGCCACACCGCGACACGGATCTCTTCCAATACACCAGTGGTCGTTGGCTATGGGACGAGGAGCAGCAACTTCGAGAAAGATTTTCGCCTTTCAATGTGCCTGAGCTGCAGAGAATTGCAGCGCAAAGTGTTGGAGCAGACACGTGTACTGCAATTACAGAATTGGCCGAAGGATCATTCAACAAGACTTTCAGACTTCAAATGGATAATGGATCATCTGTGATTGCAAGAATACCTCATCCTATTGCCGGGCCTAGACACTATACTACGGCGTCTGAGGTTGCAACGATGGAATTTGTAAGGATTGAACATGATGTATCAGGTATAATATCACTGACAGATCCAGGCCCGTACAATCCTCGGAGTACCAACACCTCGAGTATATGCTTGGAATGCCGATGTGAATAATGCTGTCGGTTCTGAGTATATCATAATGGAAGAAGCCGCCGGTACCAAACTGGACGACATATGGGACGTTATCTCTCTTGAAGAGAAGATAGAGATCATGAAGGATCTTGTCCAACTAGAGAAGAAAATGCTCCAGGTGCCACTGAATAAGTAATATCTTCGAAGCCAACTTGGTCTATTATATTGCTAATGATGACTAGTTATGGAAGTTTATACTTTGCGAACACTAATATCAGGGGTGCTACGCCAGTTGACATATGTGCAGATGTATCCCCTGAGCTCAAGGACAAGATAAATCGCCGATTTGTCATTGGCCCAGTCGCAGAAAGACATTATTGGTTAAAAGAACGTGCAGAGATGGCTTTGGATCGTGGACCGTGTTTGTTATCTACCCATCTCCTTGTTGTCTTGACTGACCAATTGAAGGGAAACAACCGCAGGATTACGTGCTCTCTCTGGCCCATCGAGAAGAGGCATGGATCCAGAAATATGCAACCCCAAGACCCAAAGACGACCCGCTAGTGACCTCAGCCTCGCAGAACTCTCCAAACAGCCATATTGATTTACTACACAAGTATCTTAAAGTGGCACCTTATCTTCTCCCAAACGCTCCTGCGGTAGTTGCACCATACATTTGGCATACAGATCTACATGCTGGAAACATCTTCGTCCAAAAGGGAAAAATTTCCAGTGTTATAGACTGGCAGGGTCTGTGGGCAGCACCATTGATACTTCAAGCACGCCATGCACGACTAGTTGATTATAATGGGGAAGTTATTTTGAAAGCCCCGGCAAACTTTAAAGATCTTGAACCAGCAGAAAAGACTCGAATTAGAGGCCTTATGAGTAGCTCGATACTACTTTACCTCTACGAAAAGCAGATTGCTCAAGACATACCCCTCCTTGATAGAGTCCTTCGGTTTGACCACGGCAGGATACGGTGCGAGCCAATCTTATTTGTGGGTGACACGTGGGATGATGAAATCATACCCTTGCGAGAATCATTGATAAGGGTTGAGAGGTAAGTACTTCTCTGTTTGTCTTGTATACCATATTACTAACAATGCTTCAGGAGCTGGAACGAGTTAGGATTTGATTTTCCATGCCCTATCAATTTTACAGAGGATGATCTTCGTATTCATGCAGAAGAAAGTGACGGGTGGAACGACGTTCAGGAATTTTGGGACTCTGTTGCGCATATAGTATCGAGAGATGGTTGGACACCACATCATCTATATGATGATGCCATTTCTCTTTTTACGGAGCTACGAGATATTGGCCTGAAAGCTATGGTAGGCAAGGAGAGAGACGCATTCGAAAAACAGACGCAGTGGGTCAAGAAGCATTAATTCGACCGCTTTCTTCCCAACTGTTTTTTTAACGATAATCCGTCGGGCTGGTGTTACACTGAGCTCCAACCGCTCACGTGGTTGCAGATGGGATAGACAGTAATTTTAACTCTGTCGACTGTAAACTGCTTATTAAGCACTTATTTGTCATGTGCCATCATCCCACCTCTTTCAATACGACGTATCTTTGAGCCGGACATAGGACCTCGAACCCACTTAGATGGCTGGCCATCCAATATTTGCGGCTTTCGCTTGCGTGGTTCCGACAGTTGACTTTAGGTGGACGCCTTCGGAGGGCTGCCACACAAAACAGACTTTCAATGATTGGAGAATTGCAGTCTATGCACCCAAACAGTTCCCTATTTCGGAGAAAAGTTACCCGTATCCTGTAACTCCCGTCGTCTTAAACTAGGATTTTCATGGCGCAAAGACATAACTGAGAGAATTTCATACAAGGAAAGAAAATTACAACTATACTACCGTAATACGCAGAAGCTCTGACTGTTTAAAAAGCAGGGCATAGCAAATCATGCACATTCCCAATCAGACTATGCCATGGAGAGCTAATGGACTTCAAATTGTATTCATATACATATAGCTATCCCAGAATCCCTCCTTTCCACTTTTGCAAGGTACGTTTTGAGTCGAGCTGAGTGACTAGTTCATTGACAGGACAGCGACGGTGGCAAGTAGTCAAAAGTGATAAAGCTATACTAACATTTAACTGTTTCAGTCCGTTTCCTTGAAGAATATAAGAAAGATCCTCCGCAGCCTGGTTCTCATCCAGATTTTCGGGATCAATGAGGATTTTGGCCCAGATCTTATAGCTGTCCTCAGCAGTTGCAGCTTTCACACCCGCATTTTCAGCATTCTTGTTGGCTTGGAGGATCAATTCATGTTTCCCATCAACCACCGAGCCTTTGTCGAATCGCAAATTGGATTTCGCGTCGTTTTTGGGAGTCCGGCTGGGGAAGACGCGTTGTCCTCGATCGACATTTGCGGCTTTTTTGATGACTTTGCTCCATGGGATACCTTGCGCGAATTCTTTGACCACCTTAGCTGAGAATTTCGCCATATCTGGACTGAGATTAGGTAAGTGTACAGAAGATCATGTCATATCGAGTAACTTACTGAGCGCGCACGACGATCGTCGGTGGATACGATAAGGGGATGATCTCGTTATGTGAGGAACTCAGAATGAGAACTTGATTTAGCTGTGATAACCCCTATTTATATTAGAAAAACTCCCATAGTGTACAATAGACGGTAAAAGAACCATAAAATTAACAATGAATTTGAAACAATCGTCTCGAAATGACTGGTACGCGGAATGCCGTACTTTTGTTGTACTCTAACCCTTGGGATCCAATTGGGGGCTATGACCTTGTCATCACAAATCATGTCCCTATGAAGCCAGCTAGACACTCATTTGACGTGACAGTGTTGTGACAAAAGCCTATGTGAGCAGAAATTTAGCCGTGAGAGCAAGCTATGATAGACTTTTGTCAATGCAACGTGATTGCCAGTATGAGGGCGTTTTGGTCATGCAAGTTCAATCACAGCAATATGCGGGAGATTGTTGACGAGCCATCTTGTATGTGGCCTGTGTGCTATAAGCTCTTGCCCTAGGAAGACTAGCTCTTTGGGACTGCGATTGATGATAGGTCGAAGAAGTCGTCTTCATGTAGCTTAACGCGCGCTGTAAATGTGTCGTCCTACTAGCACACCTTATCACCAGCACTTGGAATACGGGTTCCCGAACAGTAGCACGAAGAAGAGTACATCTATGGACCGAATTTTGGTAATATTTCGACAAGTTTTTGACGAATATTTGACTAAGATTTGACTGGTGTGGCCTTGCACTTCGGACCGCTACATTTCTCTGCACAAGCCAGAGATGGGCACGGAAGCGGCGACAAGGCTGTAGGCAACAGCTTTCCCCAGTATCTCTTTTACACCTGGCTATTGGATAGTAATATTGTGGATCCCACTAAACATGAGGGCTGCAGGAAAGCGCTAATGGGCACTAAACCATGTTAGTAAATAAATTCTCGCTAAACCTCATTAGGTCTTACACTCTCTGGCATGCTATATTAGGCTTTCATTGGGTAGCTGCAGGACACCCTGTGATAGACATCCATATCTACTGGTCTAAGAGAAGCGGAGGCTAGAACGGGCTTGCCGATCATCTCCCTTCTAATAAAGTACACATAACATGTAAGTACAAAAAACCCTTGTGGGCTGACGTGGCTTTGCTTAGGTGTTGGGTCCGTTTATACATTATCATGTTGTTTTGAAATCTCGCCTAAGTCCGGACGCCTAGCAAACTGGCCTATAAAGGGAAGAGAATGTGGATTAGTGTGGTCTCCTTCCAGATGTGGTAAGGCTTCTTCTTGGATGTTTCGGTCCGGATATTAGCAACACGTCACCCAGGCAGGCGGGGTTCAGAGTTAGGTGAATTGACGGAAGTACATAACTTCGGACTCTATTTAGGTACTCTGTATTCTTATAGGCTGCTCGCTTGGACACAATAAAAACAAAAACTCTTACGGACCTAGAATTTACATTTCTCCCAGCATAGCGCGCAATATGGACGCCAAGACCTCGGCATCATGCGATCCGACCGTGATCATGACTCACTTGCGGGAACTCAGCAGTCAAGCAGCCACTATTGTTAGAGCTCTAAAGTATGGGAGGGTGCAACTTGGTCACGAAGAGTACAAGTCCTTGGAGGCTGCAAGCATGGACCTTAACAAGACTGTAGCGACTGTTACGGAGGAGGTCAAGTCACTGGGAAGACGGCGGAAGGATGCAATTGTCGCAGAAGGACAAAAACTTTTGTCTCAGGCAGAAAACGTTAAATCAGACATGATGAGGACAAATGAGTTGAAAAATCGCGTCATCTTTATACGGAACATGCAGTTATTCTTCAATCCTCCAGAAGGGTCAAAACTTGACTCGCCGCCTGTCCAAAAAAGGAAGAAGTTAACTCGTGAACGTTGTGAAATGATTCGCAGGCTTCCTCCGAGTGCAGCAATTATCTGGGCAGCAGCCTTTCCTCCCAGTGCTTGGGATTCGAACATCATGTCTAAAAGCCTATTCGATTACGTTATCGAGTTTCTGACTCCTGAAAAAGATGAAAAAGAACTGCGATACCCTGCCAGTTTATACGAGATCTTAACGGCGCTGGCAGCTGAGCAGCCACTCCAGAATTCAACCGAATTTGAAGCGTTCTTGGCCAGTGAGTACGCCACCAAGGTTCTGAGTAAAGAAGACTAAAAGACGGTAGATCTATATAATGAAGTAGGAAGCGACCACATAACCCCGCGTGCAGAGCAAAAATCTCACGTTACTGGTGTGAACGGTTAGTAGCTTGAGGATCTTCTTCTAAATTTATTCTCATACCGAAGCAGAAGCGGCACAAGAAGTCATTGAAATGGCATTCCTTGTTCCAGGTTCCAAAATGGACAGACTTCTAGAACTCCATTCGTTGTCCGCAAACCGTCATAGCATTATCCTTACGATTCCCATTGAAGACCGTGTTGCGACTGTTGTTATCTCTATACCGCGTGACGATGCTATCCGATTCGGCCACCAATTCTCTTTGCCAGTGATATTTAACTCAAATCCTTTTTCCTCGTAAACAACTTCAGTTCGACCAGCATCGCTTCAAACTGACAGTCGGTAGGTACTAGTCCCATGTATGTGTCGCTTTTCCGAAGTACCTCCCATTCAACAGCGCCTTGTGGGTTCCTAACCCTTATACAGTTGAAGAACCTGGACGACGAAGGAGGCCGAAATACGATCAACCGCTGTATGGATGAACTCTCGAAAAGTTTGACCGTGTAGGTAGTCCAGCTTTCTTCAATATTCACCTTCGACTCGAAATCACCTCCGAACTAGGAAATTTCATCAGACTCCGCTTCTCAAGTCATCTGTGTCGTTGTGTTTACTGACATTTTTCACAGCTTCCGCTATCAACCTGGCTTCATCATTTGCGACGTCTTGCGATATTGGCACATAATTTGATTGCATAGCTCGTGAAACTATGTTCACTGTGACATAGGATCCGTCAGTTCAATGGTCAGGAAATTCTTTTCGACTGGTGTTAGGGGTGAGTCCGCTGAATTGGGATTCAACCATTCGCCGTAGCCAAAACGTGAAAACTGGATCGTTGACAACAGCATTGTAGACTATCTGGGAGCGTACCATGTAATCTCTTTTTCACAATGGCTTATACCTGTCTGTCGTTCACCGCCACTGGCTTCTGCCAGCCTGAAGCCTGATGATAAATTATGATGCTTCAACGTGGGGTTCCGGGAGAAGAGCGGGGCATCATTCAGCTGTCATGTGATGTGGCTTGATGTGTACTATCAGTTAGTTAACCTGGATCTACCGATGAGCACATTCTTCAGAATATGAAATATGTCATCAGGTACCTTGTTCCCTTACTAGACCAGAAACTCTTTGGGCAGCAATATGAGCAGGCTGACCGACGACGCTAATTAGTTACGTAATCTAGAAGATGAGTCAGAGATGCTCGGGCGATGTGCTGCTTCGTTCCGAATGTATATTACAAATAATTTAACCTTACTTAGGAAACTTTTAAGTTTCACCTAAGTTATAATGAACCTCTTAGACTTCATGATCCAGTACGTGCTAACACAGGACCTCAAGACGAGATAGTACCGTGCAAATGATAATATGCATCACAAAGCGGGGTAAATTAAATATGGTGTCTTCAGTCGCGTTCTATGACATAGACCCATAAGAGGAATGATATCGAAATACGGTCATTGTTGGAGCAGGGAGGGGGATGGGAGCTTCCCAAGTAACAGTTATAAATATAATCATGGTCATAGCATCTGCAATGGGCATGATACTGACCTCAAAGTCTAGTAATTCTACAAATCCACTGTTTCAAATTTCGTTGTCCGTTCCTGCTCTCCTTGAATTACCATGTATTGCCTTACTAGCATTGTTCCGAAGGGTATGAGACGGTGGCTGGTTGGGTCCAGGTTTCAAAGCCATACGGTCAGGCACTTACGTATATTGCATACTTTTTATCTAACAAAGGATTAGACTATAGACTTTATTGGCGTGGAGAGAGGCCCCGACGACCTCGTGGTTACTTGCCTTCGTGGCAGGTTTAGGGACCGTCTTCTCTGGAGCAACTTCAAGGCAATTGGGCAACCGGCAATAGTTGCAGTTGCTCGTGCTGGTTGGCACATCCAGAGCTTGGATGATATCGCCAACTCAATCAGGGAAGGGAGGTTCGACGAGCTAGAGCTGGAAAGAGCCCGTGAAAATGCAAAGAAAAATCTTACATGGATTAACCGATCGTCGTCTGGACCACCGAGTCAGTTTGATTAAATCAGTCATGTATTGGAGAAGCCAATAGGCGCGATGTCCAGAACGATATATGCGTGTATTGACGTAAAACGGTATTCCGGTAGTGCATGAGCCGTCGTGC
>NW_020798802.1:2328-22726 GCF_003344945.1 Aspergillus welwitschiae | reverse complement strand
AACTCAACAATTGGTGCTTGAAATGCAGCATACCGTTACGGATTGGCACCAGCGACTTTGGAGCCCTGCTGGTTTACCGGAAAATGCGGATCCTGCCGCCTTGAGAACTGCTCTACCGGCAACGACAGCGGCGCCGGATATGTGGACTACACAGGAGGACGGAGGGGTTGCATTTGACAACGATCATGACATTGCAACCGGCTCCGGTGACTTTACGCAGCTTCTTCAATTCTAGTTTATCTACCGTAGTAATTGGTATTCTTTTTGGGGCGAATGCGCACACATATACCGATCAATAGTGACGGTGCCAATCGTGTCAAGTATTGCGCATTGACGCCCGCTGGAAGCGGCTTGGGAGCGCCTGAAATATAGAATTGCATCCTGGGTCTGCAGATGGACCGGGTGATGCTAGAGTAGGTAAACCGTCTTGTGGATAGCGGGCAGGCCTGTTCCACGGACAAAAAATTACGCTCGGCAGCAGCACTCGACACCCAATTGACGTTCTTGTCCGCCTACCAGCAACCGGAGCATGAGCAAGATTTCACACGGTCGGGTCCAGGAAAAGTAAAGTCGTGATTTAACCAACGAACGGCTAATGTCCCAGCCCGAAATATGAGGGTCCCGGGAGGTGTCAGTGAGGAAGACTCGCGTTAGTCCGTCTTCTGAGTGTGTCTACACGCATACACCCAATCCAAATCTCACACTTTCCCCCCCACTTTTTTTTGTTTTTTTTGGTTGGGGTTGGTTCTTCCCCCTTTTGTTCGGCTTAGGGGGCCGTTTTTCTTTTAATCTAATCTCCAACGGAGCCATGCCGCTGTCTGCAATTTGGACGAGAAGAGCAGCCAACGATGCAGCGTCGAGCATCTACAGTCGAGAACCTGAAATCACCCCAGTTCCCCCGCTCTCCATCCTGCGCAAGGGGAGGAGACCAACCGACTCTCCTGCAAGGCATGACCTCCCGGGGATCAATCTGATCGACCATCAAATTGCGCTGGCCCGGGGAACAACCATGGCCCTCGAAACGACCCGTGTGCGGCTTCAAAATGCCAAAAAGAACGGTCCACCTTCGTTGCGAGACACCTTGGAAGAGAAGTGGCGACAATGGAAGCGCTAGGAAGATGAGAACCGGTTCTTCCGCACATGCCTCAAAATCTTCGACGACCTCGCGGCCGTGACAGTCGAGGTGTCCGATAATCTGATCCTGCAGCATGGATTTGAACCCGAAGTCAGTCCGGTGGGAAACCGACGCATCCTCCTTGGGATGCGCAAGCTGCAAGAGGCCCTGTCCGACTCGCACGGGAAGGAAGCTCGAGCCAGAGAAGAATGGGACCGCCGCTTGAACCTTCCCAATTTCCGTGCCCCACTACCGCAGTGGATATGATACCTTGTCGGATCTACGAGTTCCTGTGGGCAGGCGATCTACGTGACTCTTTGCGTTCGTTTTCCCATCGTGTCTCGACAAAAGGGTGACCTTCGCTGGAATGTGCTTTGTAGGTATGCTCTCATCTGCTCACCGTGCAGGCCAGCGGAACTGCGCAAGTCTACAAAATTTGCCCAGGGGATTCGGTCCATTGTGAATATCTCACGTTACTGTACTCCTCATTACACAGTTATTAGAGACATGTGGCCTGTCTAGCCTATCAGGAATTGCACAGACACAATGCAACAGCCGACACCCCCGTATCCCCCAAATTAAAATTGCATAGATTATACCAACCCAATGAATGAAAGCGCATCACCGTCGTAGCAGCTAGCACTGATGACCATGTTCTTCGGATAAAGCTCAACTCTCTCACATAGACCTGTGCTCAGTTAGCACAGGCTCCAAAGGAACCGTGCGGGGGCTGTTAGGAGGCGTCTTCGGGTAGAAGCCGGCAAGTAGACCCTCGGAGCCTGTGTCCGGTTGTTAGATAATGGTTCCTTTTTGCATATGTGTTCTGTGTGCATACCCATATATCCGCACGCGACTTGGGGGTCTGACGTAAACGAACGTGCACGTGCCGTGAATTCACCTTTGGTGGCATGAGGCATGGCCATAGGTTCACTCATGGCTTGAAGAGTGCTTGCCAGTTGATGTGGATCGAAACAGGCCATGAAGCTGCCCTGTGAAAGCGGGCCTTTGATACCCGCCCGATGACACGGTCCTTCGGCCACGCTGCCTAACGGACTGTCGCATGTTGCACGGTTGTGACCCATTTTGGAACGTGATGGGCTAGACGGCCACGAGGTGTTATCGGTTGGCCGTAGATTATCTCGACTGATGATGCGACGACTGTCATAGGAACAAGGGCGGCAATGCGTAGAGTAAGGGCGGGATGGCGAGTGAAGAGCAGAGCTCAGACGGCTCTTTAATTCGTTCCTGTGCGCGCCATTACACTGATTGAGTTTGCCCGCGGGTTATTGTTGATCACTGCCGTTTTAGGGTTTTACCAAACGCTACATTGAATTGCCCCAAACAGATAATATCTGATTCCAGCCGAGCGCTGTTTGCGAATGATATACTGCTATCCTCCATATCCCTCGGAGTCTTGACGGATCCAAATTGTCTAGACCTATGCCATGTATTAACAGTCAGTCGCATTCCCCTGAGAACAGCGGCGCTGGAAGTCCAGCCGATTCAAAAACCACGGGCAGACCACCAAGACAAATCAGGACTTTCACCAATTGGGGTTTCTACACGGTGAAACGAACAAGTTGCCCACCTTGCCCGAAACGTTAACTACCAACCATCTACACTCGTCGGCCCAAAATTGCCTCGACTCGACGTTGAGCCGCTCGGTGATGATTCGAACTTTCTGGTCCGAACAACACCCAGCCCGAGAGGGCCGCCCAGGGGGTTAGTGGTCAACTCTGCTTCAATATATAAACCCAAGTTTCGTCTAGCGCATGCTTGTCGCCTCTCCGTGTTGTCTTCAGTTGTTCCGTGCCCTGGGATCGAACCGTCCTTATTCAACTTGCGTCTCCCCGGGCAAATCGGTAGTCCGACATGAATGCAACTGGCCCGCCCCAGTATAAGCGGCTACAGGCTCTGCGGACGGTGTTAGGACTTGAGACCTCGCATGTTGAGACGTCTCGCATATAGTGTGCGCAAAACCCTGTCCGGATCGGTGCCGGTAGCTACGCCGTGGGGACGGAGAAACATGATAACGCACAGCGTGATGATGGCGATCCAGCGGCCATAGATCATTCCGGTACAAGCCCCAGCCTAATGGCGGACGGTAGCGAGGGGGACTATGGCCAAGGGCAGGTCTTCCCTCTTCTAGATGAGTACAGTTTCACGAATCCTACTGTTCGAAGAGCATCACATGACAAGCTGACACACATCTAGACTATCTGAACGGGTGGAGTAAGTGTAACGTTGCCGTTCTCTCAACTAGACTGACGCAAATCAGCGCTTTGGAGTCTAGCATGAGGGAGCAGAAGCAGTGGAATCGGGATATTGAGGAGACAGTGGACCAAATCCACCGGTCCTTATTTGGCAGCGGCACCAAAAGTGGTACAACGCGCGGCAAGGCCACCAACTCTTGACGACGAGAATATCCGCCGGCGCTGGAGGGACGGTTGACTAATGGCGAGCCTCTTCACCTTGTTCGATCGTGAGTTGACCGGGGAAACCCACCCCTGGACTCTGGTGTAGCTCTGGACAAGACTGGTGAAGGTAGAGGAAATGAAATGTCTGTTGTGAGGGCCTTCTCGAAGACAAATCCTGGAAATAGAAATGGAAGAGTTCAAAGTTGTGCGGGACGTCTATCACAGCAAACAAGCGCTGTACGTTGGAGACAGATACCGTAACAGTCCGTGTGGTTTCCCGAGCAGGCTGGATCAACGTTAACCCACGCGTGACCGGGATCTGCGCTTTGATCCCATAAGGAGAGGACCTAGATGCTAGCATGGACTTGATCCGCTGTAATAGTCCGGTTTCATTTCATATAGTATCTCCGGCACATCCTCTGTACATTTTTCCTTCCCTCGCTGTCCATTATTGATCACAATAGGTTTATAAAAGTGGTGGAGCTACTCTCCAATTGCTAGCACATGCTGCAGCTTACGCAGTTGCTATACGGTTGTCTTCGTGAGACACCAGTGTGCCCACAGCCCGCGCAGGTGAATGGCGTGGAACAATCGCGTCAAACCTCCCACCCACCGAAAAGTCGTGGATATAGTCGGCCAATCCCCCAGCGGGACTGGCCTACTCTTTGACCGACCATAGCTAGGCTATTTTATGACCTACATTGGCGGTTGGCCCCCAACGAATCATAAAGACCGAGGCCTCACTGACGCTAAGTGTCCGTGTTACAGCATGGGACATGGGAGCAGATAACGCGGTCCAGAAAAGAGCTTAGAATGGCCAGGTTACATTCATGTCACAAGGAGAAGAGTGATCGTTAGCTGCGTTGCATTGCGCTTGAGCGGTGGTGATGCCAGGGATCAGGGCCGTCCAATGGCTGTTATATCAAGATCGACAGGCCGATGTCCCTTTCCGTTCCTAAAAAAGTCAACCCGAAGCAGCCGCAGGAGCGGACCACAGTCATGCTAGCCCAAATACCCAGATCCCGGGTAGCTTTCAATGCGACACAAAGGGCGTTCAGGTGTCCCCGCTACTGGACTCGACTAACACTGTCGGCAAATTCGGCCCAAATCCCGCCTCTTGGGACAACCCACTTCGAGGTACCGGACGGCGAAGCACTCCAGCCCCGAGCCGCGTTGGCCAGAGATTATGCGCATTCGGTCACGTCCGGATAATCCTTCCCAGAGCAAAGAGTGTGTCGTAGATCATGATGGCGAATTAGTCCCTGTGTTACCTCGATTAAAGGCGCTCTCCAGCCACAACAAATCGAAATCTGGACCACGGGGTCCATTTCTTAAAATTTGCTCTAACGCGACTGGAATAGGACTAGAACGCAGGACGGCTTTCACTCGATCGCGATCGCATGGCAACGGGCTGGCGTTCGGTGCTGTCTTAGTGCCATGGCAGGCAATTCCAGATCATCGCGCCAGAGTCCCGTGGTCCCAACACGCGCGTCTTTTTGGGGCGGCAAGACCTCAGCTTGATTCGAATGACCGCTCCGCTATTGCCCCCGTCCCATCCCTGCCATAAGGTTCAGCCACCATGATACTCATCACAGGCACCGTGATATTCAACAGTCTTGGTTGGGTTTTAACGAGGTCTACGTGTGGATCTCTAGGGCTGGGAAAGGTTGGATCTCGATCTCCCGAAGCGAGCAGTCAACCCTGGACCATCTGGGCCAATCACACTGGACGAAGAGTTGTGATGTGGGATCCTGCCTCTAGAGCCGTTCAAAAGCTTCCCATGTCTATTGATTGGACTCGCATTCCGGGGTCTCAGTTCCGGGGGGGTTGTATTTTCCGATTCCCCTAGCACCACGACAGGATTAGCTGATGGCGTTTGGAGCTCCGAACCACTTGGTCCAGGCCGGCATCTATTCCACCATACTTTCACGGGAAGACGGTTCAGCAAGGAAAATGTATCTTGCACTGCGAATGGCTAGGATTGGTGGAGCCTGGAGACCAGCAAGTCATGTAGCTGCTGTTCGACATGCCTCCATTGGGCCATCGGAGCCCTCCCCTCCCACCTAAGCTTGTTGCCCAATCCGCCTGCCACGGTCCTTCATCTCTGGCGGTGGATCCGTTCAAATCACTCTCACCATTGCCGGGGTACACTGATACCGACTCAGTCTAACCCAATCCGGATACTGTACCCTTCTCGTCTTCGTCCGTAACTAGTACGTCGTTAGGTCGGTAGGGGCTCTTAGGTGTCAGTAGATTAGGTCCCACCAGCTGCGAACTGGAAGGATCTAACTATTGATTCAGGGTGAGCAAACTATAGCTATAGTGTTCGTGGCCAACTTAGTATGGAAGGTCCCTGATTCATACCTCCTCTCTATAAGGCCTCGAGACTGCGGTTGTGGTCCATCCTGATATTAACATGCGCTCGCTCACCACGTCACTGTTTGGTCATTGACATTTGAATCATCACCCTGCCACTCGAGGAGGATGCTGCCGGTCCAGTTCATTGAGAGCATGTCCGAACCATCTGCGGCCATAACTGGCTCCACGCCCAAGGAAACTGGGACAGAAATATCATCTTTTGTGCCATCCGCATCAAGAGGCCTGATATCTGTCGCACCACACCCAATTTTCCAGCCGAGAATCGTGCTTGATACCGCTCGTGAGGTTCTCGGGCAGCACCTCCTAAGCACGTCGGATGTTCTTCCCCAAGTTTTGGGGGAATATACTGCGGTAGGCGTGCACGGCAAATCTTGAATTAGGAACTGCTAAGTCTCATACTCTGATGGTCCTAGAGCTTCAATCAGCCTGTCCCTGTGCCAGAGCTTGCGACCGATAACCCATACTCTGTGGTGCCACAGCCGGTGGAATCTTTTCCAACTCCGCCTCAGCTGGAAGACGCGGTGTACCAACTGCGTGAATACTAATGTCTGTAGATGTCTGATGGAACCCAGGTCCACGCAAACTCGCCGATCCCAGAAAAGGGCGCCGACGCGGACCAGACGAAATCAGAGCCTCTGCGCCGGCACAGCAGACTCCGGCGGTCGAATCGCGCCGTAGCCACGATAAGGAACGACCGAGACGACCACACAGCGATCAGCAGACAAGATCTGGACCTGCCATGTCCGCTGAGTGCACTGCCCAACGGCATGCAGCACATCCCGGTTAGAGACATGTACGCCTGGGTACACCGTCCCGTCGAGACGCGCCGCCAGGAGGCACTGCAACGGCATGGCAGGATCCCACGCCCGACGAACCCATTCATACTGTACCGGGTTGGCGTACAGCGATCGAGCAAAGCACTGGCTTGCGCAGCACAATCACCGGGCCATCTCCATCCTCGCCGGGGAAGATGGAAGCACCCCACATTCGGAAGAAGTACAAGATGCTCGCGGTGATGGAGAAACGGAACCACGCCGGGGCGCACCCGGAATATCGTTTCTCGTTGTCAAATAAGGAGAATCGATCGCGGACCGCAAAATCCCGTTCCCCGGAATTGGAAGTGTATTCAATGGCGTCCTCCAAACCCGACCAGAGTTCGCAGCCTAACGCTTGGTCTACCCCGTTGGATGAGAACCGCGTCAGTGAGCACTCGACAGGACATTTCCCTGCAGAAGATGGAATCGTCATCAAGCGGAACACGTTCGATGTAGATGGCTTTGGACCGCCGCAATGTGCCACCTCCGTGTGGTGGTAGTGGCTGTCCTATTCTCAAATCGTCCCCACCAAGCATAACTTCACAGGCACCCAGCCTCACTTCCCTGTTGGAGAATTAGGGCTATCTGACTCTGCTTGCTTTCTTCCGCAGCCTGCAGTCCCTGGACCCGAAGCTGTCCACAGTCAGTCTACTGCAGTGCCACTGCCCGTTCCGTATGAGATATAGAACGGTTACGGGGAATGGCCGATGGACGAGAAGCTCCTGGCTGCAACTGCAGGCTATTCATTCGAAAGTATGGCTTTTACGGCATGTTCATCACATATACGTTGGGTATTCGCGTCGGTAGCCTCAGATGCGAGGTTTTCATGCATAATTATTCTCAGTTATTTCGTACAGTGCGTGTAACTGAGAGGCCCGTGTACTGAGCAATGACTTCCAGGAGACCATGTCCGCGCCGAAGGCCATAGCACCTCATTCTCCTGCAGACGACTGTTCACCGCGGCCACGTAGGAAGGCGTAGCCCAGGGGTTTCATGAGCCACAAATCCCCCGGATCACAGTCCCAGCTCCAAAAATCTGTGCTCCTGGGAGCCAGCATATTGCTCTTGTGAGCGACGCCGCTCCCCTGATCCCTGTGACTCGTCACAGGGACGGGAAACCGTTTGCTGCCTTTTTGGAAGATCACCTTGGCTGTTACCGAGCAGACTGTACAGCAGACTGACTGGATAGGGAAAAGATGTGCACTTCTATAATTCAAGAAGAGAGTGTATTGAAATGTCCAGCATTGTTCATGCGTCATTCTATCATACTATGTTGCTGCTGCGTGATTTGAGTCTGCCGTTAAACCAGGGCTATATAAAGGTGGATGATAGGCCGCTCATTGCGAACACAGAAAAACCCAGACCAGGGTCTTTGGGGCGTGTGCTAATCTTCTCACGAGTCATAACCTTTTTTTGCATCTGTGCGCGGACCAACCAAGCCATTTTTCACTCATGAACGAGCAGCGGCCACTGCCTCCGCTGGAGGAGTTACATACTCAGGTGTCAAAAGACGCATTGGGGAACAATGAACGGCTTGGTGCAGTTGTGACTGCAGCTGCGACCGCAGCGGAAGCCTTTGTCTCGGTTGCGGCCCCGGTCCGTCAGCAGCGAGAGGACACTGATGCCACCGAGCCTGTCGTGGAGCACCGAACGTCTTTAAACGTGCCTACTAAGGTATTTTCATATTTTACTCTTTTCTACTACATTGCAACAGCCACTGTCTGCTGACCGAGCATTAGCTGATGAAAGGGTAGCAGCGCTTCTTAAACCATCCTTGTGGGAGATGTCATCGTTTGAAGATAAACGTGCGCATAATCCAAGAATTCATACTATAGTCGAATGTCGGTGGACAGCGTCTTTAACTAATACTGCGTATTAGTGCTCTCGCATCTGGCCCTGTGACAGGTGTCATGACAGCGGAAACGACTGCGTTCCTTACGTTCGACCGTTTCCATATTACTCGAACACGTTTCGTACTAAGGTATGTTTATGTTCCACCCTCCTCAATATGAAGTGTAACTGCCACCGTTTGCTGAGTGAGCATTAGCTGATGGAAGGATAACAGCGCAGTGTGGAACGAGCTTGTGAGAGTTGTCATCGTCGAAAAGTCAAGGTGCGCAGAATCACCAGGAACTGGAAGAGTATGATGCGAAATCGGTGATAAGCGCGTATGACTAACGTAACGGGCTATTAGTGTTCTCGCATCTGGCCCTGCGAAGCGTGCCCTGCGAAGCGGAAGCACTTGCGTTCCTCGGTCAGATCGACAGAGCGTGAACCATCGTACTAGGATGTCTAGCGAACCACGCGCGGAGAAGTCGCCAGTCAGCAGGTTTTATCCATACCAGCCTTCTAGTGACACCTTAAGAATGTATGAGGCTCACGCCAGCGCATCCATGGAGGAACACCGATGGAGCGTGCCCGATATGGGCCGCGCTTCCGATGTCGCCATCCCAAGAGACAGTGGTGCTGAACGTGGCTCACCCATTACGTGCCCTGCAGACGTTACTGCTCGTGGGGAAAGGTATGAGGTTATAGATGATGGAAACAGCACTCTCCCATCCGAAACTGGCGTAAATGCAGGCTGGGGACCCCCGGTTAGCGCAATCGCACTCCCGAACTCGTATATGCCCGCAGACAACTCGACAGGGGATCCTACGGCAGATGCATGGTACTCGATGCCGTGGGCTACGGAGCCATACTCGTGGGAGACATTGCCCGCATCTTTCTGGGGTTGAACCTGGCCTCTGACCGGTTCCGAGACCGACGGTTCCTTACATCCGTCTATTCCTGCATCACAGGCGGCAGGGTGGCCCTTTGGAGGTGAGGCTGAACAGCCTCAGTATCCGAGCAGAAGCGGCGTCATGCCCTTCCCAGGAGACTACTCACGGGAGCTGTACCTTCCAGGTCCCTATTTTAATGCACCGGACCCCATCCCCTCGTCCAATGCACTCGGGCTCTCTTCTATACTAGAAATTGCACCCCCGAGCTTTCCGAGATTCCCTCATGTGCAGCATGTCGAGGAAGCCAGCTTGGCGCTCCCGACTAAGTCTCCAATGCTATTCCCTCCCTGGACTCCATTGGCGTCTGTTTCCGCAGCATTGTCCAAGACGGACTTCCACCGCCACAGCTTGCATCAACAACCATCTGCGCATGCCCTTGTGCGAAACTCGAGGTGCTAGTACCCCCGTGGTTACAAATAATGATGGATTACCAGGGGATTGAAGTCAGCCCGTTTGATAACGTCGGTGCCAACAGACAGGAGTCATCGTGTAATGTCACGGTGCCGGAAGACCAGATCGAGCATCATCACTCGACCTAGGCGTGGGGCTTCAACACTCACAAGAAACAGGAACCGCTTGCATAGTAGAAACGTGGAACTTTGCATGCCTGGATATGATTGAATTGTGATACAATGTCGTTCATGATAGGTTGGTGCTTTTCTGTACTACAATCCACATACGGTTCCCAAGATCATATTGTACAATGTATTACTGTGATATGTCAATGAATGAATAGAACAGCAAAGAATGACTGGGACGTCTGTTTCATACTTAGTTGCCACAAATGCAAATCATCTCGTTGCACAGGACAGGTTTAATGGGTCCAGGCGCTCCTAATACTGTATCCCTGAATTGGAACCCGTGGAAACATTCTGTGTGATCAGCCGGCTGGAGTCTTGCCTTTGAGCTCTTGTTATAGCAAAATGTGTATCCCTGGACGTATACTGTAACTGCACAGACTTCGAGGAGACTGTGATTTATCTTTTCTTGACCTTATTTGCATTTCATATATTTGCTCCGCAGTGGAGTGTCTGAAGTTTTCCATACAAGGGTCTGTAGAATTACTGGCTTGCTCCCACAGCTCATTAGAGTTCAAGCGGTGCTTCTGTACTATAGAACGGCATACGTAGCGGTCGGACACAATTCCATTTTCACGTAACAACCTTTGTCAGCATAATGTATTATTTCACTTTTAGATTTAAGTTGTGATGATACTTTATTTCATTTTTTTTGAATGTAGAGCTAGGGTAAGATGAAGTGGTGATTTTCTATAAGCCACCATGGTGAAAAGGCCGTCAAAATCTGAACCTGCCGGACAGAAGCAGAAGCTCGCTAAATACTCATTTACTGCTCCTATAGATCATCGTCCATGCACCTCTTATTTGTGATTCCTAGGCATGGGATTGAAAGGGGTAATAGGACCCTGCGTTTTCCAGATTGAACCTCGTTGTTACACGGGCAAATGCACGTGCCGGCCATATGTTTGACCATCTCACCATCTCGAACTACAACAGGAGGGCCGCGGAGCTCAACCATCAAGAATGAAAGTATGTAGCATCTAGCTGTGCCGGTGGCCCAAGGGCGACCCCGTGAAAATGCTTATAAGCCAACATCTCCCATCTCCCATCTGCCAGATCCCACTTCCACTCCCCCAGAGACAATGCCTCCAGGCCTCTCAGACCTGTATGAACAGGCTACCCAAACCCAGCCCGTTGACTGGTACGGGATATGGGTTGCTGCCTTGCTGGGCGTCTGGCTTCTCACGCGGTTAGCGTACCAGCTTGGTCGGTGGACTGTCCAACGCCACATCGCGGCCTCCATTGGACGGCGTCTCGGCCGCGAGTTGCCGTGGCTTCTCCAGACTATTGACATCGCCACCGCTCTCGAGGCGATCTTGGTTGGGGTGCTCTTGGGCGCCAACATTGTCCTCCTACTCGTGTCCGCCCATGGCTGGGCCGACGTCCAGCAACGCGCGGCGAAGCTCGCCGTCCTGAACCTCTTGCCGCTCGGTACGGGCCTGACCTTTGGCCTCCCGGCCCATCTGCTCGGAATCAGCCGCTCTGCCGTTGCGTGGTCGCATCGCTGGGTTGGGCGGGTGATGGCCGCCCATTCCCTGCTTCATGGAGCCATTGCCATCGCCAGAGCGGATAACCCGATCGCCTCGCTGAGGCATGACTGGGTGCCCTTACTGGTCGGTCCACTACGCCGCCCCTCGATGATGACTGTAACCCAAGAGCGATACCACTAACCAGGGTTAGGCAGCTGCTGCCATTCTGATGATGATTCCCGTGACCCTGCATGCGGTCGTCCGGCGGCACTGTCAGGTCGCCATGAAAATCCACTACCTTCTGGTGATCACAGCAATGGTGGCCTTGGCGTATCATACGTGGGACCAAGGGTCAGAATCCCGCTGGCAAGTGGTTGGTGCTGGGGCCCTATGGATCGTGCTGAGTGCCGTTGCCGTCTCTCATGCAGTTTTCGTCCAACAACGCTGGAGTGCGGGACGGCCCGCCGTAAGCATACGTCCCTTTCATGAGCTGCTTCGCATGGACATTACAGTGTCCCCCCATTGGTACATCCGGCCGGGGCAGTACGTATACCTCTGGTTACCTCACGCGGGATTTCGCTCGTGCTTCCAACTCCAGCCCTTCTATATTGGCTACTGGGATGACCCGCCCGGACCGCGCATCCTGTACATTCTGACCCGACCACGAGCCTCCAGACTCAGTACACGACTATACCTCCGCGAATGGCTACACCAGCGTCGACAGCCTGCACTATTGCTGGGGCCATACGGCCGATCGATCGACTTTTCTCCGTTTGGGACGATCGTGTTCATCGTAGAGGACATTGGCATTTTGCGAGTGCTTCCCTATATCCGCGTGCTCGTCCAGAAGAGCGAGCAGCGGCGGGTCATGGTACGCAAGTTGCAAATCGTTTGGCAGATGCAAGACTTTGGTATGGCCGTCTCTCCATGCACTGTCCCAATCCGCAGAGATCCTAATGAATCCTAGAACACCAATGCTGGCTGGGCGATTGGATGCAGGACCTCTTGGACCTCGACCGCGGTGAATTCAAGGTATGTGATAATCCCTCTGCAGCCATTAATAACGCTGCCCTGACTCCAATAGATTCTTGAATTTCAACTGTATTACCTTACAAAGAGCACATCCGCTAATCCCGGTGATGGGTTCGGAGAACGAATTAAACTGTGTCGGGGCCCACTCATGGCCAGAGAAATCGCCCAAGGTCACCTGAGCAAGCGCCGTGGGAAGCTAGCTGTCGGTGGTAGGTTTATTTCCCACCCGACCGATCGATTCATATGTCAACCTACAACGGCTGTGTGATGAGAGCGCTTCTGACAGATCGAGTTGGATGTGCGCCCGATGACTAATCTTGGTTCACTCTAGTGTGCGCCCATCAATCCATACGCCAACAGGTCCAAGATGTCGTCCAGCCTCGGACGGGACCGGATATCAAACTCTTTGACTTTGACCTCGAGCCAGGTCAAGTCCGGGAGGCTCCTTGTCCCAACAAGAATACCGCCACCGCTCCGGCCTCAAGTAACTATCAGCAGTGGGTTGCCTCTCGCATTCTTCAAGATTATCGAGAATAGAGTGAGTTTCAGCATGCCTAGGACATGACGACTCTCTTTGCGGGCAGTCAGTCCCACATGTGCCAATGGCATCCATCGCTGCTTCTCGTCTTCCCCGTACAGTCCAAATCCTACACGCCCAACATAGACATGACGGATTTCCAATTACCTCGTTTATTGATTGGTGAAAGGTCCAATCAATTGCGGGGCTCTACCCCCTTACTCGGTAGGCCGTTGATGCTGGCACATCTGTTGTGCCGCCGCGAACAGATCCCCCAAGGATACTGTACCCTGTGGAGTCCTGCCAATGCTTAACATGACCGGCCGAAGAGCTACAACCGCTACAGTGCTCACATCGTGGTCACTTAACGCTGCTCTGTTGCGGTAAGCTGTTGCTTGTGAGATTGCACGGGCAGTCCTCGGCGGTCATTAAGCAGCTTTGGATCATGCGATGACGAATGTACAAGGGAGCCCACCCGGAGCCGTCCCCATTCGCTGTCGGTATATGCTACGCTGGAGCCTAGCGAACATATACAACCTCTTTCCCCTGTGTTGGATTGCCTCTAAGACTCCATGCATTCAATCCATATTGTCGCAATCATCAGAAGCATCCGTTAGTTGAAGGTGCGGCCCAGGACCGACGACATCGCCGTCGGAGCAGCCCCTCCCTATTTTCGAGATCCGTCGCCTGGTGATTGTGCTTTTGACCGCATCGAGCAGGACCCGAATTTTGAGGTCTCTTGGATGCCTGCTGTGCTGTCGACTAGAATCAGAGTTATCCTACGTCTACCAGGACCTGGCGGCTATTTGTTATTATCTTCTTCTTATGAGGACCCCATTTCCTGACCTGGAATGGGCCCAGCATCCTATCTCCGCTTACGCATCCCAAGGATGCCTTTCGACACACCTCCGTCATGCTGCTGGCCCCCATTGATTGGTTAGTAATGCACCTTACGGTCGTCCATAAACACACGTCGAAATCAGTCACCGTCTCTCCGTTATTCCTCTCGCGCGTGAAGTGCGCCCTCGTCAACCTCGGACATTATCGCAAACAGATCTGGGAAGTCATACGTCCATACATGCGGACCATCGATCACGCGGATCATGGACTGTTAATGTTGATGTGGCCAAGAGGCCAGCGGGACCCCGATACCCTCGGCAGATTCTTAGTGTTTCCCGGGACAAATCTAATGGATGCTAGAAAAATCTTGGACTTAGAACGTTTTGTTGAAAACATCTCTGGCGGGTCTTGATATGGAGAGCATACTGGCTTCTTCTTTAGCATGCGATAAGAGGTTAGAGGACCGAATTAAAGTGGCCTGTATTGTTTATGGGTTCTTTTTTTCTTAGCTCTAAGGTACCTCTTTAGCTTCCATACACAAAACCATCCGTCCACCGACGGACTGAGATCCCAGCTCAGGAAATCCAGCCCCAATTGTTTTGGGTTGTGGTCAGCTAAAATAGCCTGAGTGCACTTTTTTGGCCAGTCCCTCGTCGGTCACCGTTGAGTGCCACAAGGATCGGCGATGTTACACTCGACCCCTGATCTACCCATGCCTACAACCGTGGCCTCGATGTTACCTTCAACTTCGAACTTGCGATGGGTGGATCGTTTCGCGCAGGGCTAGCGCGTGGTGTCATCTTGCTTTCAAGTCAACAAGACAGCCGACCTTTATAAAGCGCCATATGCGTCCTAGGCTGGGGCCTCTCGCCTTCTAGGTATGCACATTTCTCACAGAAAACACATTCCTCGTATGATCACTTGTACCCTTCGACACCATGAAAACCAGCCTACCACGACTGAACGAACTCAGGAGAGTACTCGCATCAGCTGAGAAGAAGCCGTATTCCGGTACCAGGTCGAATGCCTCACACTTCACAGAATCAGCTCCGCCAGACGACAGGAAACCGAACATCCAGGCCGTCTCGGTTCAGGCCATTTTAACCCATAAAAACGTCGCAAGCGATAGAGATGCAATGTCGGAGGTTGACAGCGTGGTCACAAACGAGCTCCCTGAGCATCCCAATAACGTGTCTGATACGTCTACGAAGGCTCTCACGATGTTGATCTGCGAGTATGTCCCGTTCTATGACGTCCCAAAGCCGGTTGTCATTCACCCTCGAACAGTGCTGATCTATATCTTCAAGACTTGAAACCAGAGTCCGGTGAGCTTATATCTGTTGCGATACCAGGAGACATTTTGCGTGATATCGAGCTGACGGGGAGCTATAGAAAGTTGGAGGAACAACTAGAGCATCAAAGCCAGGAAAATCACCGCCTGCACAAAAGCGTAAGCGGCATGTGTGAGAGTGTCTCGACCTCTCAAACCAAATCCCATCGTTCAGCACGTTACAAGGACATGGAGTCGGAATGAACATCGCTGCGCGAAGGAAAAGGGAACGGAACCTTTCTCATGCCAGGCCAGGAGAGTACCAATAGGACAAGGTCTGAGTTACATCGCCCGAACTACTGTCATTCACCAATTTTGTCCGGCCGGAATTAGAATCTGCTCAATTCTAGAGTATAGTTATAAATTATCTTTAATCAAGAGTGATTGTTTGTGCTGGCCGTGGTAGAGCGAGGGCAACCTGGTCTGTCGATCCCAAGATAAAGAAATAAGTTGTCCAAACAAACTAGCTACATCTGATCGCCGGTGGCGTTCGTGGTTGAACGAATCAGCCGCACAGTTGAACAAATTTGACCCGCGGTTCGGCGAAGTGGGTCTCCACCGCGTCCGCGAGTCAAGAACGCGAAATGTGTCATCGTGTGTCGCGCCTCTTCCCCTGCTGGTAATATCCGCAGTCATGGAGCCCGTCAAAGCTACACCGTGAGTCTAGGTTCTTTTGTCGAAGGTGATTGGCACATCCTGGTGTGACGTCGGAGGCAGATCACGTCTGTCGCTGCCTCGCGACGCCCACGTTTGATGGCCAGGTCACCATGGCGACGACGTCGTAGGCATTTATTTCCAAATATATTCTTTGACCTTGCGCCAAAGAGTGCATTGCGAGTGTTTTCTTTGTCTTCCTAATACAGTACCACTAAGCGTGCAGTGGGTTCACGACGCGGACACTCCCTCAATATAGCTGACTCAACAAGCGATCGGCCTGGCGGTGATTTGCCCGGCGTAGGCAAACAGCCAGACAGACGTAAGGCCATGACGCCAAGTAACGTGGCCACGCGTTTGCAGACATTAATTTTCCTGTATATCTCCCAACTAGCTACACATGTTCATCATTGTATACCTTTTTCCAAAAGGGAAGCCTGCGAACTGCCTATAGAAAGGTCCGGCATGTTCAATCAAATGCCAAGAAAATAAAAATAAAAAAGCCCCTTCCCACGCGTAGCGGCTGCATACCCAGCAGATCCAGCATGTATATTCAGCTTGTGCCGTGCGTGTTGGCGCTGACACACAATACTCCCGGCTTTACACCATGTCCGGCGGACGGCATACTGGCTCGGGCGGTTTGAGAGACGCTTCGGGTACACAGTCCACAAGCCGGTTTGAGCTCTGACCGCGAGCGTGCGTGGCCTCCTGCGGTGGCACACCGTCCGGCTGATAGTGATAGCCCAGTCGATCCAGGGCGCCTTTGAAATCATCCAAGATGATGGTGTCGCTTAGGCACTTGAAGACAAACGCTAACTGCCGCAGGGTCAGCATGCTGATCTTCTCCTCGTCAGTGGCGGCCGCTCACCTTCCAGAACGGCTCCATCCCCGGGGGGTAACCTAGGCGGTTCTCGACCCGGATCGCACACATGTCCACAATCGCAAATACAACGGAGATCACCATGAACAAGAGCATGACGCCGAACCGTGGGCTGATGCGGATCAGCTGCACCAGCGAACACCCATAACCACGCTGGATGATGTACAGGAGAAAGCAGGTGGTGAAGATCCACCAAGGGTCCCTAGCTATAGATCAGCAAAACGCGGGGTGTAGGGGAGAATCGCACTCGGACATCGCACCGGAACAGCGGCTCAAGTGGCCGAGTGGTGGTGAATAAGGTCTGGTCCCGATTGAAAAAGGAAAAATTGGCATAGATTTCGACGACCCAGTACGGCTGGGCCGCCAGCAGGGTGATCAGATACAGTCGCGTGCCCCAGGGTGGGAAAAAGCCGCGAATCTTCATCCATGCAATCAAATTGTGGAGGGAGTGCGAAATTGTGAGGCCGACAGCCGTAACCGAAAGATACCAGCCATACGCAGGCGCATGGAGAAAGATGAACGTTCCGTGCCCGAGGGCCAGGGCGAGCTAAGCGTGCGCATCAGCAGGGGATAGTGCCCCATTCGCCCCAAAGACACAGCGCAACCTACCTCTGCCAAGATGAGTTTGTGCAAAAGCATCCCTTTTTTCATGTTGGCCGCGGTGATGGCAATCATGACAACAAGGGAGCCCACCAGGAATCCTTGTCCCCACGCCTCCACGACAAGGATATTTGGGTCAGTAGGACGCTGGTCAGCACTTGGCATCGTATTCTCGCTTTGGTTTCAGTGTCAACGGTGGAATGCAAAAGACATTACATGACATATGGGGTTTCTTTATATAATCGGGTAGGGTTGAGGAACGTGAGCAATGTTCGCCGCTCGGCACAGTCAACTGCCGTGAGCGAGGGAGAGTAGAAGGGAAGCCGATCGACTGTTACTGTGGCCAGCAAATGATCGACGGGGGGCCAGCGAGAGCCGCTTGCTGTTCTGACACCGTTCTCAGGAGTAATGGTAACCTTCGGAGGTCCAGCCGCGCCTCCAGTGTGGGCTTCTTTGCCACTCCGGATGAACAGTTGGATACCGTAACCAGTAGAGTACCGTCCGGCCTTCACCATTCATGGAATAAGCGGAGACGATTGGATCCTCCGATTTCTCTTTCTTACCTACTACGTCTGGCTGCAGGAGACCGATGGAGGAATACACTTTCCGTCTACGTCTAGCGTTATTTGAGATAAAGGAAGGAAGGGCGGGCACAGCGACCACGGAGATGGCCCCACTGAAGGATATGCCAATTGTACAAAACGGGTTTCCTTATCTTACGGCCCAAAAAAAGTCTAGTAAGTGACATCCTCCGCTCAATAATTAATCAACGAACGGGGTTAGCCGAAGAAGTACTTGCCGACATCCGCACGGTTCACATCAACGGTCCGTAATCCGCACGATTGCCAGGACGGTTGCAAGTCCAAATATCTAGACCATGGTGGTGCTACCGTTTCAAAGGTTGCAATTGAATATATATCGAGTGGACGTATGTACTCCCACCATTGTTAATCGGTACCTCGACCATTTCCATTTTTTCTTCCCCGGGCTTCTCAAGTATATTTCACTCTACCACTCCAACTCACACCCTGCATTACTGATGCAGAAGAATACGCTAACGGGCGTTGTGCCTCCAGCTGAGAGAAAAGGTTTATCCCCTCACACAACGATGATCTGGGGTAACTGACATAGTCAGCTTCAGGCTCGAGGGCACCGTCCAGAAAAATGAAAACTTACCCTCGTTCGTGTGTAATCAGAGCACGATTTTACCGAGCCCTTGAGAAGGCGCAACATGAATCTCAGAGGCTCGAGCAGGCATTGTGGTCACAGAACCATGCAGGGTCGATGTGGGTTCTGCCGCAGACACGTCAAGAACTCAGCAACCTACGACAGCTTTGTCGACTTCAATCCAACGCCCTGGCCCGAGCTAGACGACTGGTCGAGAGTGGGCGGAATAGATCTCTGAGTGAGTCCATGGGTAATATAGAGGCACCCCAATGTGACCGGTGTGTAACAAGGGCAATGGGCGTGGTTCTCGCTCCGTGTTTCCATAGCTTAAGTCCGGGTGGTGGTGGAGCTGGACCACCAGGCGCTTCGGATGATATGTTTCAAACCTGCCCGGTGCTCTCTCTTTCTGGTTTCCAACAGCTCCGAAGGACCTAGGCGTATTAGCTACTGCTATTCGGGCCGCTGCGTTGACCGGAAGTGACATTGCCTTGCGGAAAGCGATGCTTACGGGCGTGAAGGCGAAGGGACGATAGATGAGGGAAGATGAATAAGGGAGGATTATCAAGATACTTTGGTAGCAAGTTGGGAATTTTATTATTATAGTTTAGGAGTCGAATGTGCTCTTCCTTGCATGTTCTTCGAAATCAGTGAACCCTAAAAAGCTTTCACATTAGCCAAGAGAAGAGATGCAGGAGATGAGGTATTATAATAGGTAAAAATACTGGTTTCCACAGTCTTGAGGAACAAGAGGAATTGGGAATGTTTGATCTGACATAGCGAGGGATTTTCAATGGAGGGCTGGGATATTCATTAGAATATTAAGTGGTCTCCCCGTCATGTTCTGCAGCAAACTCACCAGAAAGCGTTCCTATCGCCGCTGTACAATTGCCTTTTCGCTGATCAGCCCCCGTGCATTGCAACTTGGGTAAGCGCATCAAATTCTGTAAGAGGGGCAAAAGAAAAAAGGAACAAGGATCGGAAAATCTAACTCCCTAATGTATGTAATGTTCCCGGATGATGCCCCTGGCCAGCCGCATGAGAGTCCGTCGGTGCCCTGGTGGGCCTATACCGGTGGCAAACTTACTTGACTACCAGAGGAATAGGGGATGCTCAATAAAGTGGATATGGCCTTTCATTGCTGGACAACTCACCGTGGAGAACCGATGGCGGACGATCGGCAGCATCTGGCGGTAGGAAACAACCGTTAGGACCGGCCGCTTGCGAGAACGGGTGGAACCTACCGTGCGAATACACTGCGATGGGGATCGCCAAGAACCATGTTGAAAGCACAAAGCTGCCGCTCTGTGGGCCGCTGCTACTGTAGCATGGGAGTTCAAGGCACTATAGGAGAGATGGGGGTTACATGTGAGTCGGACAGCGGCCCGGCTGTAGGTTGGAGAGCCGTCTTGTCCGGAAGAGATGCGACCCCGAAATCTCGAGCAGCTCAAAAGGCAGACTAGCCCAGTGCCAATTTTGGCTGACAACTCTCTCCTCTACGGGAACAGGACTGACGACGTCGAGCGACAGTGTTCGCCAAAATTAAATTCCCTCGTTAGGTCTGTCTACCATTGCATTGAAATCTTTCGCATTAGTTTTTCCCCACGACAACAGAACCATGGGATCCGAACTTGGGGTCACTGCCGCATCCACGCCCCAGCCAGCCTATACTGCGGTCAGTATATGGTGGGCCTGCTGGGCGGGTACCTGGACGGTTGTTGTTGCGTCTGGCATGGCCTATCTCATCGTCCATCGCAACACGCTCCCACTCCTGCTGCGAGGCCTCGGACTTTCGCTGTCCGCTGTTGTTATGCTTCATGTCTATTGGA
>NW_020798802.1:0-1138 GCF_003344945.1 Aspergillus welwitschiae | reverse complement strand
TAGATCTCTTGGCTCCAGCTCCAGCTCTCGGGATAGCATATTCACCAAGCGTGCGCTTGAATGTGTCTTGGCGCGCAATCCTGCCCCGTTGCAGGATTTCTCCGCCCATCGCGACTTTTCCGGAGGGAATATAGCTTTTTTGACCCGAGTGGCAGAATGGAAGAGCTCGCTGCCCCATGCGGTCTGGGATAGCAGGATTTCAGACTATGGAGATCTTACCGATTTGATTCGGGGGCAGTTTCACCGCGCGCTGTGTATTTACACGACCTTCATCAGTGATCGCCATGCGCAGTTACCGATCAACATCTCTTCGCAGGAACGGAAGGAGCTGGAGAACGTCTTTGAGGGCCCTGCTGGGCTTCTCTTCGGAGACGGGCGCCCGGCCAATCCCGCCGTTCCGTTCGATTCGCCAGGCTATGGCCCCACGCCCTCAGCGTGTCCGATCGCCTCCATCAAGGCCGAGTCCGGTTCGCTATTCGCCGACAATGGCCAGGTGAAATACTGGGGCGAGGTTCCCCAAACATTCAATGCGACGGTCTTTGACCGAGCCGAGGAGAGCATCAAGGATCTCGTCCTCACCAACACGTGGCCGAAGTTTGTTCGAAGCCGCGGGATCGCAGCTGAGGTTGATTTGCTGACGGGGAGCGAGAGTCCTGCGTAGCTGGTTCCGGAATGAGGTCGCCAGCGATGGGAGATTGGACTGCATGGCATCTGTCTGGGATGTTGATAAAATACCATAGATAAATATGTTGGAGCAACTCATCGAATCACATATTCTATCGGAACGTAGCACTGCCTTGGTACTATAGAGTCGAGCAGTAGGTCGAAGACCATCTGACCAGACGCCCAGCCATACGGTATGGACAATATCCCCCAGCGGGCAAATGATTGACCGACCTTTGTCTCACCATCATGTTAATCATACAACATGGTCATGGAAATACCATCGCACGGGTGTGCAACGCTACGTGATTGACCTACGTGCTCCATTTCTTGTCGGTCAGGTACGAAACCATCCGGCGAAAGTTGGGAACTCTGGTGGGCGACATCGATGGTTCCTAAAACCCAAGAGCCGTTATCTAGGCCATGGCACCCCGTTCTTGGTTCGTGGCTTCCCTATATATTTTGAGGGGAAGAG
>NW_020798801.1:0-24537 GCF_003344945.1 Aspergillus welwitschiae | reverse complement strand
GTAGCACTAGGTGCTTCGGACGATATGTTTCGAACCTGCCATGTCTGCTCTCACCATAGCTTCCAGCAGCCCCCAAGTACATGAATGTAATGGCTGCTGCTGTTCACGCGGCTGCATTGATCGATAGTGACGTTTTCTTGCGAGCGATGCTTACGAGGCTAGAAGTGACTGGCAGGGGGTAAATATGAGATGGATGACGGAGGATCTATAGAATAACATGATAGTAAGTAGGAAACGTACTGTTATAGCTTAAAAGTTTGTTCCTCTCTTCCTTGCCAATCATTTGGGATTGGTCACCCATAATGAACGTCTTTCACATCACTGATGGAAAGGAATGAAGGTGGAGTACTGATAACAAATAACAATACAGGGGTTCGTAATTCTCGTCTATAAGCATAGAATCTTGCAATGTGTGGGTTTGACATTGCGCGGAATCCTCAATCGAGGACTTGCCGAAACCGTCCTTGGGGATTTCCTCGTTATGATGTGCGGCGGACTTATGAGACAACTTTCACATTACGCTGGGGCCATCGCCTTTTCGCTGAGTGGCGCAAAAGAAAATGGACCGGATGTTCTGTCTCCTAGGTTGTATGTAACGTCTTGATGACTTTCCTCGCCGCCCGCACGAAAACCCGATGGTGCCCTGGCGGGCCCCTACCGGTGGCAATCCCACATGCCTAGCAGAGGAATAGGGGTTTGCTCAATCAGAATAGGCATAGCCTTGTAACACTGGGCAGCTCACGGCGGAGCACTGGTGGCTGACGGAACCAATACATGGCGGACGACCAGCAGCATCTCACTGTCAGGACTGGTCGGTTGCGAGACCGGGTGGAACCTACCAATGCGAATACGCTACAATGGGAGTTGCCAAGAATCCATTCCCGAAAGCGCAAAGCTGATGCTGTTCCCTGGGCTGCTGTTACTGTAGCATGAGATTCCAAGGCACTAATGGAGACACGGGGCCGCATGCGAGTCGGAAGGCCGTCCCGCTGTAGGCTGGCGAGCCGTCCTATCCGTAAGAGATGCGACCCTGGAATCCCAAGCAACTCTAAAGGCTGACTAGCCCAGTGCCATTGTTAGCTAGAGTTTTCCTCCTCGACAGGGTGGAGATTGGGAAGACTCCCATTTCAAGTGGCGGACTATTCCAGAAATCTTTCGTTGATGACTGAAGGAAATGAAGATCTTGTTTTGGATTAAGAACGCGAAGAAAAGGCAAATCTGGTCTAAGGAGGAATCCATGCCCCCAACCTATGTGTTTCTTTAGCTGTTTTAAATCCGCACAATACCACTCATGATCTAACGGATAACTGTATCAAATTAAGTTACCTTGTCCGATTACGTCTTCACTTCTTCCACCCCCTGGTCCACTACGGAATTGGTCTTGGAACACAGCCAATATTCTTGTCTGCGTCAACGTCAAGCATAAGAGACATAACCTCGCTATTCGCGGCATTGGTGATAAAATGACTGGTCTTTGTTGGTGCTGAATGTGCCCAGGTGACCTTTTCTGATACAGACGCGCTGTTAGAGGCATGAGCATTGTATGACATCAAAGCATAGTCAAACGAGGTTCTCATGAACACAATGATTCTGCTGTAGGTACTCAGGTGACATTTCAATAACCGGCAAAGACAGGCCAGAAGTGTGGTGGCTTGTGACAGATGCTTCTGCCCATTGTTTCTCCAGAGATCCCTCCCAAAGTGTTAAGGACTGTCGGCTTCCTACTAAGATACCCTTGCTTCGTGCTATTAGTTTCGATCTGATTCGCCCGGAGCAATAATCGGCGTTTCAAGATCCCGCATTGAGCTTCATATCCGACGGTGACATGATAGGCCTCGATGCCGTAGGTTTCGTGGATACAGCGATGCCTTGGCCAGGATCCGAGGTGGAGATTGAGTGCTCGCCCATGGGTGTTAACCCAAGGAGACTATTGACAATCGCGATGCAAGGAGGGTGGATGCTTTTTAACCCGTGTAGATCGCAAACCACTGCGGCAGTGACGAATTAAGTGGCCGCGATCCCGCATCTGACTCTCTTGCGAGATCATGGCACGTTGATTCGTCGATTCAGTCCTGGCCTCGCGACTGTTCCCCATCTCGAAAGCTGGCCCCACTGTGATGAAGCTTTGGAGGCAGACTACTATTCGATGACCGGTTGAACTATGCTGAAGGCCGTCTATACAGTCCGGCGTGTCCTCAATCGGGAGGTATGATGATGGAGCAGTGAAGGTGACAGCAACAAGAGGTAGGAGCACAGAAGGTCAAACTTTAGATGAAAGTGACGGCTAGTACTACGTAGATAAAGCGAGGACATAAGCATAGAAAAGGGGGAAGTCACAAGAAAAAAAAAAAAAAAAAAAAAAAAAAAAAAAAAAAAAAAAAAAAAAAAAAAAAAAAAAAAAAAAAAAAAAAAAAAAAAAAAAAAGTTAAAATAAAATAAAATAAAATAAAATAAAATAAAATAAAATAAAATAAAAAATAAAGGCAGATAAACAAAATGATATATATTGAGAGTGAAAGACCAGTAAGTCCTATCAAGTCTCTTCGTTGTTTACCGTGTCTTCCTTTTGATTGTATCAGCGCCATTGTGACCATTATAGTCTCACCGCTACTATCATCTACATTTCTTAATTATATCATTGGTCTCCGGTGGTGTACTTGGTTGCATCAGGCCAAATAATCCCGCGCCGGAGCAGACGTACATATCGGAGACACACTTTTCCTTTCTGCATATAGCCAAACATCTGACTTATAACTCTGAGGCTGCAATACGCCCCATCTTCAAATTTACACGCAAGAATTAATAGCACCGTAATGTACGAAGACGTGTGCTCAATAGCTGACGGCATCTCTGGACGTTGTGCCGTCCCGTAAGTCGCCTGCGAACCTTACCAACAGATGCAGCTTCTGACGTTTGACGCTTCTTACAGTGTACGCTTCCTGTCCAACCTACCGAGTATGACAAATACGAGAGAGGATCGTCGCCTGCCCCCACTTCCATGCGTGAAGCCCTTGCCCCGCGGTCCCTTAGACCCGTCCAATGCCAACGCCAATGCCACCAGCGCTTCAAGAACTCAGCTCACCTGCCCCGTTAGATCAACATGGTCGGGAGCGGAAGAGCGTGTTGTGGCCATTGAACCATCGGCAAGCTCAGCGGAGAGTTCCCTGCCGGAATCCGACGAGTCTCAGAAGGCGTTCATGTGGCCGCAAGATTTTTCCTGTCCTCAATTTTTGAGTCTCATTGCCCCCATGAACATCAACCGCAAGCCGCCGTTGCAGCAGCAGTGCGGGCGGAAGCGCAAGGCCAGCATGGCTCTAGCGGGTTTGGACGACCAGAGGGAAAGGCACAGAATTGCAGAGGGAAACCGACGAAAGAACCTCAGCCAGCTGCACCGTGAGCTGGACAGCCGCATTCATGATTACTTTCTGGAGCAAGCTGGTTGGAACCCTTCCAAGGGCCTACCGGAGTCCAAGGAACAAATTGTTCAAGCTGCCATCTTTCTCATTGACTACATGGTCTTGATCATCATGTCCTTACTTCGCCAAGAGAGCAAGATGCCACGCCATCTGTTGGAGTACCTGACACCCCAGTTCCGCTGCATGCAGCTGCAGCAGCTAGTGTCCAGGCTTCGGGAGCAGAACCAGACGTTCCAGAAAGCTCAGGAGACTTCAGGCAGAAAACCAGACGCTGGTGGAGCGTAAAAAGGCGCTCGAGCTCCAGCTAAATTTATATGAGCATATGTTGCGACCACCCAAGAGCGAACCTTTGACTTCTTAGTCGCTGAACCAATACGTAATCATCGTCGCTCGGTTTTACGGGCCACATTCGATGCCTATCTGATAGCGTCAATCCCTTATGCCCTGGCCCTGACTTGGTGGATGTGTCTACTTCACACTTCCAGAAGGGCTTTTGTCTTGATTTTTCTGGAATCGACAGCTCGAGCAGCTGTTATGCAGCCGAGTTTCCTTCTCATCTTATTAAATGCATATTCCGGTTCAGCAATAGCGTCAACTACCAACATCCAGTTCGAGACTTGCAAAATCTCCTTCAACGTGGTCTACGGACCGCCTGATTGAGTCCAGGGTGGATTTGGTTTTTCTTGTGTTTCTCTTCTATGGATCAGTGGAAAGATATGATTTTTACCAACGAAATAGGAAAGAAAGGGAAAGGATGAGGCATTGACAAGATATGGCTTAGTTTGGAGTTTCAACAATTTTGGTTTTGTTCTCATGCTGACACGGCCATATTGCCTGATTTTTCTGGCCAGGTCTAGAGAATCGTGAGCGCCACTAGTAGGGCTTCCCTTTCGTCTTGTTCTCCTTGTTAGGTAGAGTATTGGGTCCGGTATCTATATCCTTTGAGATCTGAGTCTCTTCCGTGGTGTGACGCCTGGCGATGGTTGCAACTATCAAGTGAATTGACCTTGAAATATTCAGCAAAGAAGTACACTCAGATTGGTTTTAGCTGGCTGCCGGCCAATTCAAGTATGAGCTAGTAGCTATGGTATAGAGTATTTAATCGCTTGGTAGTAGTTCTACCCAATCCTTAATTTACGCAGCTGATCAATGGTCCCTTACTTACTGGCCATTTACAGCTATAATTGATTTTTAGAATCGATAACGGCGGGCCGGTTTCGAAGCGGCCAACTGCGCTCCGTCTCGCCGGGTTGCCTTGCCAAGAACAAATCCCTCTGCATCCTCCCAGCCACAGCATGTCCGCTCACGAGTCCTGCCCCTCAACTGCTTATTCCAATGCTGATACCGCTGGCTTCAACGTCCAAGGTCTGGACGGTGTCAAACCACTCGTTGAAGCCAATACTTGGGTTATGCGACCAGGATTACTGATCAATTGGGTTTGATCCCAGTATACTAGATGTCTTTGCTTTATTGACAAGGCAATGGTGGAAGACGCACTTTTACGCGAAACTTGCTAAGTATCCGGCTTCCCTTGTGACTGACATTGCCTGATGTTTTCACTATGGTCCAAACCCTTCATATGATTATCTCCAATCCCAGTCAATTACAATGTAGCGTAGGGCTTCTCAATTGCCGAATCACACTTGAAGCAGAGAATACCACCTTGTATGGTACTGGGCATCACTTCGACTAGAATTATTCTGGCAGATGTCAGAGCTTCTGAGCGAGTTCCAAGTTTTGAAACAACTGATACTTCATCATGTGCTGACCACAAGTGGCTCCGTACACGACCATTGGATCAGAAATCGGAGGGTTGAAGTCACAAGTTTGCCGAACCCTAATCCCACTGAATCCGGCTCATGCCTCAAGAGGGTAGCTCCGATTGATATACATTCGATGAGCTTCCCTCCACTGCATGATGGTTTAAAAACATGCTAGAGAAGCAGAGCTATGTGGCATTGTTTTGTTGTTGGTTTGTCCCCTCCGTAGAGAACTTCTAAGCGTGGAAGTACCATAACGCGTATAAGTGAAAACAGTTTCAATTGACTGTCCCGAGTATCAACGCCACTGAGCATAATTAGAGTTTGGTCTTACTAGAACGAAAAATACGAAAAAATGCATAGTTATTTTCCGTCGTTTCTTCTTTTAGAGTCCGCGTTGGGACGATTTACGGACTAGCTCATATGAGGTACCAAGTTTCCCGGAAGCTGTATTTACCGTCACTTCGCATTAGCACCGAACTTTACCAGATGTCGCCTACGGTAGATCTGGTAGTGTTGCGCGAGGAAAGCTTGGATTTAATCTTGCTTTGCGGATCAGACTTATAATTGCACGTAGGCAAATGTTCGTTGTTCGTATAAAGAATTACTAATATCTATCAGACCTGATTATTAACCCTGTTATTCCAGGTGATTTCCCGTCTTGATCCGGGACACGAAGGTGAGAACGCTGACTAGTTTCATGTCCCATGTGTTCTCAGTAGATATATATGTATATATATTAGGAGAAAGGGGAGGGGAGAGAGAAAGAAAAACACCCCCATCAAAAGGGAAAGGGAGGAAATCAAGGAAAAAAAATGCAACATAATACGCTCAAGCTGGGTTGGGAATGAATTTTGCTGGTCTGGCCGTTGACATCATTCAATTTCTAGTCATCTAGTCGAATCCCGCGGGCGTCTATCTCCTGCTCATGGGACCCATATCAGCCAATCGCCTCTTAAATGTCTTTCCACACGATCAAAAGCAGACAGGCTCACGAAATGTTTGCTTTCGTCAATTCAGATTCTCGGAGAACTGAAGAGGAAGTTGAGAATGCGAACACCCTTGAATCGATGTCGTAAGCTGGAATAGTTCCGTTCCCTCAGAAAAACCGAGGTTAGCGGCAGACTTCGGCCGGCTTATTGAGAGAGCATTGCTCTGCTATAACGAGAATAGTGCCTCCGGAAACCAGACGCCATTTTCACCGTCCAGCCCCCGAAGGTACCTTTGGAAGGCACTACCATGTTCACAAGAAAGGTAGTACGCACCCATATGGAGAGACATACCACCTGCCATAAATTCCCCACCAAAGGGGTCGTGGGCATCGGGGTTGTGGCATGGACCTTCGTTAGTGGCCCGCAGCATGCTTTTTTTCCCAGAACTGATTATGAGAGGACGGTCGTGTGGGGGCCTTCGCCAAGTGCCCAGGGTTAGTGCACGAAGTTTCATATGGACTCTACCCCTGAGACATCATCTACCCACCACGCCAAACGATTTGATCCCTCGCAATTGACCGGCTCCAACCTGTGTTGTGAACGACATTTCTATTTCCTCTGCTCCCTGGCCTTTCTTGATACCATTCGCTACTCCTTTACCAGATTTCCCTGTTCACGAGCCAGCTTTCGGTGGAAAGGTAGCAATGGTTCCTTACAGCCTTTTGGACCTACAAAACAAGACAAGGAGTTAGTCAACGAAGCCCGGATACCTTCAAGATTTACTCACCACCATAGTCTAATCTAGCCAATCATGGACTCAGCGCAGAATCTACACAACAGCCTCCTAACCAGTCCTTCCTGTGTTTCAATTGTTCCGAAACGTTTAGGTCATCGGTACTCTCGAAGGAGATCATATCCTACTACACAGTACCTTCTGTGACATGCTGCTGCTGCAGATCAGGAAATAACAAGGAAGTACTACAAGAAACATTTGTCAGTACGAACGGCGCTGAGTGAATAACTACAGGCTAACGTCGAGCAAGATCCCTTCATACCATGCAGCAGAGATTAATCGAGCGTGTGACCAAGACGAGCAGTGCATCTGCGTGTCTCGACAGACTAAGACTTCAAACAGCAGCCTTCCCCACTTGGATAACAGTATCCACATCCGCCTTTACCGGGAACTTCTTTCTGTTCCTTTATCTACCAATACGTGCTGGACGCTGCTGAGACATTTAGTTGAATCCCTACAGCTCCAGACACCGCTGGGGGACGGACTGAGAGAATCCAGACAAGGTTGGAACAATCTGTGCTGAAATCTCTAAGGATTTTATCTAATTGTTCCGCAGCCTGTGTGAGAATGACCAAACATGTCCTTCAACAAGTATCCGTTCAAATCCTGAGGAATATCTTCCAAGATATGCGAGGACATTTCCAAAACTCCGAATATCTTCCTATACTGGCCATCTAGGAAACGTGAGGAAGTGGCCAAAACCGTGCGACAGTAAGCTCCTGTACTGAGAAGTCCCACGCTCCCCACGTCTCTAGGTGTCACGAAGGGAACGATAGGAGTCAACCGATGGGTTCGGAGAAGACACTGCATCCACGCGACCTTGGCCATACGAACAAAGCAACTAGACAGGTACCGACGGTGCGAAGCAAGTATACTTACAGAAGAGGACTTCGGAGACAAAAGAGGGCACCGCTTAAAGGGGAATGTGCGGAATGCTCGGCCCGTACATCACCGCTATGGAGGGTTGGACCCGATGGAAGTAAAAACCTCTGCAACGCGTGCGGCTTAAGGTGGTCCAAGAAGAAAAGGAAAGTGGTAGTGTAAGGCATGACCCATATATGATATGCAATATGAGAGATACGCGTATTATTCAGCTGGGTATAACCAACGAACACGGAAACTCTAAACCAGCAGACGTCGATGAGATGTAAGTGTGTAAGTGGCCTGTTATGTTACGGTACATCCCTTCGCGAGCATCAGAACAATGATGACTGTTCCGTATTAGTACATAATAATAGCTTTTTTAGAACAGGAAGAGTGGTGTCAGATCTGTTCTTTCTGCTCTGGAGCTTGCGTCTCATACACCTGGTATGCTGTTGCATTGGACATTGCATGCTCACGTTCTAAAAGCAAAGTTCCTGTGGCTGTTGTGGCCGAACCACTGGGTTTCTTGCGGCCAACTGGACTGGCAGCTGGCAGAAGACGAACGCTGCTGCCTCTAATGTAGGATTTAGATTCATCTCATAACTGATGATATCAGCTACTCTGCAATGTGATATCGAAGAAAGTATAATAGCCAAACGTGGCATGCTGCCGAAAGGGGAATACAGATGAAGTTACCGGTGCTTAGCTCAATCTCGCAACTCTTGCCGTTCATGCGTTTTCCAAGAGAAAAGAGGAGGCCTTCGATATCAACACCATATTTAAGCATGGATAACCAGTGTCAAGACCATGGCGTTTACCGCAGTATCTGGTTTTTCCTTGGCCTGCATGGGCCAAATGAGAACCATAATCAATATAATCCACATTAATGCACAGATAAGGTCTAGTCCACATTTCGGACAGATGGTGTGTTCTTTATCCCGTCTCGGGAAGCATCACAAGTGGAGATGGCTCAAATGGACAATTGCATATAGAGACGAGACATATGAAAGAGCGAAATGCTTGGATTGACGGAGATTTTGACAAATGAAACCCTCTTTATCAACCAACAATATAAAAGGGTGATTCAGAAAGCAGCATCGTTGTTAGACAATGACCGAGAACAGATTCGTAGCCAGAGACCTAAGCAGTATCTTGAACAGGGTGGCATGCTTGAAACAATCGGTATTCAGTCGGCTTCAACAACTTGATTGACCCCACAGCATAGAAAAGAGGGCAATGGTGTCAAGACGGCTTCCGGTAGCAATTTCATACACACAAATGACTTGGGGAAGTTTAGGCTTTTGTTGTAATACGCGGAAATTTCTGGACACTTGGAGATATCTAAATGACATTGCTGATGTCGCCAAACCCCAAGCACGGTCGCTGGGAATGAAAACTCTGTTTGGGGACAAATATTAAAGAACGTTGCGAGAAAACCTCTCTCGACGGGAGATATGTACTTGCTCTGAGCAAACGGCTCTAGACTACCGGTTCTGATCGGCCTGATTGCAAGGAAACGTTCTGCGGTTCACCACCCCAAGATGGAGATTTGACCCCTTTCGTTCTGGCCTTATCCATCTGTTGAGTAATCCGGAGGTCATGTTTGATTCTTTCTCCCCATGCCAAGGGCCATATTTGCCAGGACCGCAAATTATGCAGTCGCACAAGATCTGCGTCCATACTTCGAAGCGGGGGATATGCGAGAACCGAATAATAGATAACCAGGGGTCGTATATCTGGAATAATGAGCAAAAAAATCCTACCGTGGAGCGGGAGACTAGAGTAGCCCCAATAAACCTTGTTTGAGTTTGTCGGTCACCATTGCCTAGGAACACTTTAGACCCAGGTTAACCAGACAAATAAAAATTACTCAGCCGGCGCAATGCCGTCTCATTCGTCCACGGCAATGTCTCACATGGAGCCTTGTGCTACCTAAGTCACGCTCGGTCTCGTGCCACGATGAGGTGGTGCCCGGAAAACATTCTGGGCGCAGGTGAATTTGCTCTGTTATTGAGGGTCCCTCTCTTGCCTAATTCAAGGGTAAAGTGTGGGCCCAATGAAAAAGACTGATACGGAGTAGTTAATTTAAAGTATACTGGTACTCGGTGATCCGAATCTGTCTCATAGTTTCATGGGGGGCATTGTCCGTTCTGTTGTGATATGAAGCTGTTGCTACTCGGGAACGATACGGCAAAAAGGAAATAATTCCTGCCCATCTACACGAGTTGATCGGAAATCAACTCGGACTTCGTGCTGTATATATATCTTCTTTGCATCCCTTTGAAATAAGATGAATCAAGCTTCCTTTTGCACCACGACACTTTTGACTATAGGCGAAGGCAAGACATTCTCACAAAATTGAAAACAAACAAGTACACCACTGCAATTCCCTTAAACTTCCTCGGAAAGGATCAAGAAGAAGCACAAAACCCTGGAACCCGGTCCATCCCGAAAGTCAAGGAAACACTCTTCACCGTCGCGATAAGTCCAATGCTCGTTCGACACTGCAATTTGATGCTGGCTGATAGCATGAAGGTGTGCCTCCGCGAACCCTTTCACAACTTTGTTGCAAGAAGAGCATTCATGGCGAGAAGGAGAAAAATGGCATTGCGTTATATGTATCCAGGGATCCAGCTGCGTATTGAAGGCCTGACCGCAACCGTCCCACTGACAGAGCATACTTTCGCTAATGATCGCGTATTAGCTAAGCATGAAAACAAAGTCTATCAACAGGCAAAACGGACGAAATGGAGACTCCTGAAAGGATTGTTCCAAGACAACGCTTCAGTTAACCATCATGACTTACACGGCCCTATTGGATTGTCTTTGACTATCCATGTATAGATGCTTCTTGTGAATTGTTTGTCTATTAACAGCGTGCTACAGCACCTCGGGAAGTAACTTCGAACCACGACGAGAAAGTCAACTTTATGACTGATCCATATTGAAAGACCCCAATTTTGATAGAGGGAGGAGGGAGATATTGCCTATTTATGTGCGGAGCATACCTTCTGCGTTAACTGCATACACTAGGCAAGGCACGTAAAGTCACATGTGAACTATTTTACTACAGAGTACATCCGACATGTATGTAACGTTTCCGGGTGATCTCCCTCACCAACCGCGTAAAAACCCGTCGGTGCCCTGGCGGGCCCACACCGGCAACAATCCTACCTACCTAACAGAGGGATAGGGGTGCCCAATAAAAGTGGACATGGCCTCTCATTGCTGAACAACTCTCCACGGAGAACTGGTGGCTGACGGAACGAACAAGTGGGAGATGAGCAGCAGCACCTGGCACCAGGAAACCACCGGCAGGACCGGTTGGCTGCGAAACCCTGTGAAAGGATAGCACCACCATGATCTAGGTATTTGAACTTGTAACAGTCCTGGCAATCTTGCGGATTACGGACCGTTGATGTCAATCCTGCGGATGTCAGTAATTACTTGTTCGGCTAGCCCCGTTCGTTATTCAGTCGTTGAGCGGAGGATGTCACTTGGATAGAAAGAATTCTTTTTTCCGTAAGCCAAAAATACCGTTGAGTACAATTGAGCTTCCCTGAAAGGGAACAAGGTCAGTGGTCGTTGTGCCCTTTCCTCCCGTTTCTTATCTCCTATCCCGCTAAAAGTAAATAGACGTGAAGTGTATTCCTCCTTTCCGCTGCGGTCCTTTCAGGCCGACATTTAGCAGGTAAGGAGGGGACATTGGAGGATCGAGTGGTCTCGGCCTATTCCATCAACGGTAATGCCGGATGATACTATACGGGTTACAGCAATCAACTCCCCGTCCGGAGTGGCGAAAGAAGCCGCACGCAGGGCGCGGCTGATATTCTGGTGGATGACCTACCCTTGGAGATAGCGTCGGACGAGTGAAAGGCCCTGGTTAGCCCCTTGTCGATCCTTTGCTGATTACAGTCACAGTCGCTCGGTTTCCCTCCTACTCTCCGTCTCCCACGGCAGTTGACCATGCCGGGCGGCGAACGCTTTGCTCAATCACACCCGATGAACTAAAGACCACCACGTCTTCCATGCAGCAGCCCTCTCTCTCAACTTGCCGTCGATACAGTGAGATGAGAGGGATGAGAGTGAAATCATGACGCCGACTGCTGGCGAGCGTCCTAGAGACAAGGACATTCTTGTCGTGGAGGCGTGGGGACAAGGATTCCTGGTGGGCTCCCTCATTCTCATGATCACGATCACCGCGGCCAACATGAAGAAAGAGGTACTTCTGCACAAACTAATCGTAGCAGAGGTAGGTTGCACTGTCTGGTTGGGGCGAATGGTGCACTATCCCCTGCCGATATGGACGCTTAGCTCGCCCTGGCCCTCGGGCATGGAACGTTCATCTTTCTCCATGCGCCTGCATATGGCTGGTTTCTCTCGGTCACGGCCGTGGGTCTCACAATTTCGCATTCCCTCCACAATGTGATTGCATGGATGAAGATTCGTGGCTTTTTCCCACCCTGGGGCACGCGACTGTATCTGATCACCCTGCTGGCGGCCCAGCCGTACTGGGTCGTCGAAATTTACGCCAACTTTGCCTTTTTCAATCGGAGCCAGGCCTTATATACCACCACTCGGCCACTCGAGCCGCTCTTCCGGTGCGGGGTCCGAGTGCGATCCTCCCACGCTCCGCATTGCTGATGCGAATCTAGGGACCCTTGGTGGATCTTCACCACCTGCTTTCTCCTGTACATTGTCCTGCGGGACTATGCGCTGGTGCATTTGATCCGCATCAGCCCACGTTTCGGCATCATGCTCCTGTTCATGGTGATTTTCGTCGTGTTTGCGGTGGAGGACATGTGTGCGATCCGGGTCGAGAATCGCCTAGGCTATGCACTGGCCTAGGATTAATGAACGTGGATTATCATTGACGAAGCAACACAGGGAGAACAGGTCCCTACCGGGAAAAGGTGCCGATCGGTAGATTGTGATGGAAGGCCGAAGCCGGAAGAAGATTCTGACCGCTACGCAACAGGGACACGTCACATGTCGATCGCTATTCTATAGAACACCACCGGGGCCAAGTTTTGCACTAGCTTCGGACGTTCTAGGCATACCGGATCCGGCAATGGGGTGTGCTGGGTAGGGCTACCTAGAATGGGAAAATGTACGGAGTGAATTATGGAGAAAAGGATCTACTCCGTAGAATTACTTGGTAATCGTTCATTACTTCGTCACGAATTTTCAGATAAGAGAAAGGTGGCTGACGATGCCGTCACCCATCAGCCGAGCTGTCTCGCTCCACATCGGCCTCCGACACGTCCGGATCTTGCTTCGCCTGGGAGAAACAGAGAGCATCCCATTTAGCCAGAAATTGGTCCATATCCACATCTCCCTGGCGGCCCGGCCCCTGCTGCACGACCGAGCTGAAATGAGGGTAGAAGCTGCTGAACTCCCGTGCGTCGCGCTCCTTCCAGCCCAGCGCCCCGAAGTCAGTAAATAGCGCGTGTGTCTCCTCTGGTAGTGCCACCTGCGTCTGGTTCGCGGATAACTGGATCATTCGTAGAATTCCCTTGGCTAGGGGAAAGCGCCGCGAAAACGCCTGGGCGATAATGCAAAGCTCGATGAAAGCGTTGCGGTTCTCCGTGGAGTCGGGCGACTCCATAAGAGTAAACATGCCGATGCTGCACCACTGGATCGTCGACGGCGCCATTCGGTCGATGCCCCATTTGTCGCGATGAACTCGCAGCAGCGCTACCACCCGGCGCGCCGACGACAGGCAGAGCTCTCGTGCATGTGCGGCGGTGGATACGTCGAGGGCGACCTCACGGTTGTACCGGAGAAATCCAAAGATCTGCATGACGGTGGTGTGGTAGAACAGACTGCGGAGAAGGGAAATTTTGTAAGCCTAGTAGCACAGGGGAAGGTATCATGAAGTGGCGAGACACTCACTGAAGACTCAGGATGTGGGGAACAGTCGCCACCTCCGCGCTCAAGCACGGCGGCAGATGGGCATGCCACTCCTGGAGCTGTTTGTAGATGCTATCGACAAACCCGATCATCTGCGACGGGGCAACAAGATGCTCTACGTCGTGAAAACCCATGCTAATCCGTATCATGATGCAGCAAAAGTCGCACCATCGGTCGAACACGCAATTGTGATGGCCGCGAACGGCGTCCACCTCTCGCGGGTATGAATACCAGACATCATGCGCATCGCCATGGGTAACAGGGACACGCGGACGCTGCGGGGGTTTGACGTTGACATGCTTCATCAGCGATACCGTTGCTGTCCTGCAGCCCATCATAATTAGCAGACGCCTTCCCGATGGAAAGGGGGGAAACTTACGAAGCAATGTTGAAGGCCCCCCAGAGAGTTCTGTTCACGACAATCTCAACCGTAACATCCGACTCCTGGCCAGGTGGATGGCTTTCCGCATACTCCTCTGCCGTTCGAATGGCTAGATCCAGATACATCCAGCCTAACCGGTCTTTGCCCATCAGAACCATCCTGCAAGCCCAGCAATATTAGTATGGTCTGCGTTGTATACCGTTCAAACCACCTACCGAATAAACAAAACTAGAAGTCCTTGAATAGTTGGGATTGTCGCCCCTCCCTCCTCCTCTTCCAGGAGCCGACGGGCTTCTTCGTAAAAATGGTCTCCCCGTGTGAGCGTGTCGTGAGGAACGGTGAATACTTCGGCGTAGTCAGAGTAGTACTAAGAATAGCGCCGAGTTAATTTCATACTGCAATGAACTGATATCCCCTAAAATGGTCTGGTGCGCCTACGCTGGCCTCAGAGAGAATGGCGTTCACCAAGAAGCGCGAACAGAACCGGCACTGCAGATTGCCGGCTCGCATGTCCCGGAGGAAAGCATCCTTATCCAACCAGTGGAAGAAGGGATAGGTCCACGTCAGCCACAGCGAAATGAGGTGGGATACAAGGTCGTCGTCGTCGGTGACAGTGGTCCACGGCTTCGCAGGGACTCGATGAACAGGGCTATCGGCGAGACGGCGGACATCCAGGACGCGACGGGGGTTTCTGATTTGAGAGGGTGGTTGCTCCTCGTCAACATCGTCGGAGGGACGAGAGATTTGGCTTTGGATCTCACGCAGTTCCGGGGACTGTTCGATATCGCGCCCGGTAAATTGTTGCCCCAGGAATATTTGGAGTTCCTCGAAGGGGGCATTACTCCGGATGAGATCCAGGAGCCGCCCCAGGCGTTTGCTCTTACTCTCCCGCAGAGCATCAATCAACTGCAACAGGGTCTCTTCGGCTTGTTCGAGACGCTCTAGCTTGCGCTTCATGGCATATTTGCGGCGCATGTCGGCCATCTCGTCGACCAGACATGGGATGCCGTTTGCCACACAGTGTTGACATGGTGGGTCACCTCTGCACTTGCGGGGGGTCAGCCGACGAAAGACGCTTCAATGTGACGGTATAAGATACCAGTGACGACGGGCTTAGTGAAGAAATCCCACCTTGAGCTTCTTCTGCTTACACGCCTTGCAGGCGGCGGTCTTGTGCTTGCGACCCTGAACTACATTGTCCGGCACTTTGGCGTTCGAGGGCTGACCAGGAGCTGGAGCTAGAAAGCGGGAGGAGGATTGCAACTCGGACATATATGAAGATGGACGGAAACGACAAGAGGACCGCGAGGGGAAGCCGCCTTGAGAAATGCGAGTACAAGAGGTGAAGGAACAGCGACCCGAGGGAACGGATACAGGAGTCTTCAGGTGGGGTCGGTTGGCGAGCGGGTATGGCAATAGCGTAGAAAAGGGTCGATAAAATTGGGAACGGCCCCACTTGACAATAGATTGTAGTGTAGATGGGAAAAAGGATTGACTGAACGACACTGCGTCCCGAGGTAAAATTACCCAAAAGGGGAAACGCGCAGAGCGAGAGAGGAAGACGAGAAAGGTACCGGTCTCAGAGATCCAGAGAAGCTTAAAAGCGACAGCCAGTCAGCAGCCCGCATGAAAGGCTGTAAGACCGATCCGACCTTTGGCGGTTCTGGAAATCGGTTCTGGAAATTAGGAGAGACTGCGACATATTTCCGCAGCCCATCGAAGCTTCCAGCCGGGAGCTACCTAACACAGAGAAGTTTATAACAATTGGGCTTAATTACTTCTCTGAAATTAGGGAAAATATTCTATTATTAATATTATTTTATGAGAATTTGCACTCGAAAGGGGAAAGATGAATGTTAAATAATTGGACATATAACTTGTTAAAGTAAAATGGGTTTGAAAGATCTGTTTGAATAAAGCGGAACCACGCACGCTTTTATTTTTTTTTTATCCTTTTCTGTATTTTAAATAAGGCAGAGCAGGGGAATTCCATCAGTCAGTCACAATGTAGGTAACTCTCAGTAAGAGGAACCAAACCGTACCAGCGTATCGATCGGGTACCACCAGTACTGAAGTGGACAAGCCTGCGCTGGTGGCACTTCCATCCGCCCAATCACGAGCCTTGGCGCTAACTTGAATGGGAACTCTCCTTTGGGCCGCGAGTGTCGGAGCCGGCAGAGCCCAATTTGATACCCTCAACCTTGCAGATTACTCCCGGGGCTAAACTGGGAAAGAGTCAAGCTGCACAAACCAAGTCTTTATCAAATATCCAACTTCCTTTCAAAGCCTTGGACAAAAGATCCGAATAACTGGAGTTGGCCCTGTCTCAACTGCGTCTTTTGGGTTAGCCGACTGTACCTTCGGGACCCTATCGATTCTATATGGAACTAGTCTTAGTTGGGGGGATATGCCTTGCTGGGCCGCACTATTTTTGTGTACACAGTACGGAGTCCCCAGCAAGGGCAGGCACCTCTACGCGGTGCTGGGGATTAGTATTCTTGCAGAGACCTTCTTTACAGGGAGAAGCTAAGACCTGCCCAAAAAGAGCGCATGGAAAATGGTCATGTAGTGGGGGAGAGCGCCCGGTTGGCTGCAAGTGAAAACTTTTCACCACCGACGACAACACACCTCCATACAGCCTTGAACAGAAGAATCGCCCGACTTCACTCAGCTGGGCGTCTTCAGATATCGATATACGACGGTTATTACTACAGCAATAGCCAACGTGTGCTGAGTTTCCTTGGCTACGAACATTCGGCCGCAATACTACTAGTCTCACCCACACCTGGCTGACTCTCCCCCCCCCCCTTCCCCTGCGGCCTCGAAAATAAAGATAGCTAGACTTTTGCTGCTTTCACTCTTCTCAGCTATCAACATGCGACAGCCACAACCAAATTACCTCCGCTCCCTATCCCGTCTTCCGTCCGTGTGGCCCCGAACACAAGGATAGCTAGACCGTTGTGGTTCCGGTCTTCTCAGCTATCGTACGACCACCAATACAACTGACTGCTCCGTTCCCTTGTCTTCTCACGCGGATCTCGAACAGAAGAATAGCTAGACCGTTGCGACCGGCTCTCCGCAGCTATTACATACGACCGCCGATTCCACCGATCGCCTCCTTTCTGGACCTCTCTGCCCGCCCTGTGGCCTCGAACCGAAGGATACCTAGACCGTTGTGGTTCGGTCTCCTCAGCTATCGAAGTACGACCGCCTACATTACAGATCGCCTCCTCCTTGCTTCCTCCGCCCTCCGTGTGCCTCGGACAGACGGATAGCTGGACCTTCGCTGCCTAGGGTTCCCTCAGCTATCGATATCGACCACCAAACCACAGATCATTTCTCCGTCTGGCTCCTCCCTCTCCATACCGCTTCGAACCGAAGAATAGTTAGGCCTGCGCGGTGGGCCTCCGCAGCTATCGACGTACGACAACAAACATCATAGATCGCTCCGTCTCCTTGCTCCCGCATCCAAATCTCTTTCAAGCGGCCCCGAATCGAAGGATAGCTAGACTTATGCGTTGGGTCTCCGCGGCTATCGATATGCGACCGCAAACACCACAGATTCTCTTTCCCCCTTGCTACCAATACGATCATTAGTCACCCGGCCGCCTGAGCCTAGACGTCACTCATCCCCCATATGATCACAGCAATCTTTTCCACAATTGAGGTTTTTACTCCTACCGACGAAGACAACAGCACCAAATAGAGTGGCGGATCAGGCGACAGGGTGCTTTCCTAATGTCTAAGAAGAGATGCACTCACGATGAGACCGAACATCGTACACGCCATTTCTCTGTCTCTCCTACATTCTCTTGTCTAGAGACAGTATCCTGCCTCTATGACAGAGAGCAAGACCACGATTACAAGATGTCAAGGCCCAAACATGCAGCACACATACGCAGTCACATGGGCCAAGGTCTGAAGTTGCTATATCTAGGCTGGTGATGAACACCAAACCCTTGGGGTATATAGGTACCGCAGAAGGCCTGGGGCGACCACGGACCTACAAGTTCGTGTGGATCCAGGTTTTCAAGTACACCCAAAACTACCGATGTAAATAGTTATTCCATAGTTAACTGCCCAAGCCGCTTGATAGTGGTGGGCGGTTCCCGCATAGCCAGATAGGCTGGGACGGTGAATGAGAAACTTCCACTTCGACTCCGACTCATGCCCCGGTTTTGGACGAAATCTCCACCGCTCCCACTTATGACTGTTAACCTTCAAGGTGATCAGTGAGGGAGGACCCACCTCCAACGCTAAAGATCAGATACAGAAAGTGAACCTGCAGATAGCCTTCAGAAACCGTTCTCATTCAGGATGGCCGACGATTTCCTTCACACTCAAGCCACCGCGTTGAGCCTCCTATACTCCCAATATGAGTGGGAAGGGATCACCCATCCCTGGGGTTCTGCTTTTTCGGTCAACCCTGATTTACCACTACTACGAACGTGGGATGGGGCTTCTGGTAGCCAGCCCAGCGAAAGCGGCAGAATGTTAACAAGGCTCCCTCGTGGGCGCCTGGACACCTCAAGAGCTCGAAAGACGTTTCTAGCTACACACGCTGACCACAATATGGGATTCTACTCCGTTCATTTCATTCACCCAATCACCGCAGGAACTGCAAGAGAATATCAACTGGAGGAAGAATAAACGAGGCAATCAAACAATCGCGGTGTTGAATCCAAATGTACGGATTGATAAAGGCCTTCCTGTTCTGAATATGGTAGACGAAATGCGTTATTATGGAGTCCCCGACCCCTACGGGAGAGCGAATAATTACTACAAGAATCACTACATCTGTTTATGGGAAGTTACGGAAGAGGAAGTTGTTGGAAACTGAGAATGGCATGAGTTACTCAAAGCCGATTGTTGGTATGAGCAAGTTATCTTGCCCGCTTCCAAGGAGCATAATGACCGGTACAATGCTCATAACAAGGCATTCAAATGTCGGCGCTACGGGATGCTTTGTTTAAATCTACAAACTTTTGCAGCTGCAGTGAGACTGAAGAATATGGAGCTTGCTTTGGGGACGAATCTGACTCCTCTGATGAAGTTGAAGAAAACAACGCAATGGATGACGCGCTGAAGCTACTTGAGGAGGCTTGAAGGGAAAAAACACTCGGTGTGAATCACTGTGGCTTAGAATCGTGCTTAGAGTGTCTGATATGCCCTCCGCCAAGGCACATGCGGTTTCAGACAGCGGCAATATATTTTCCATTGCATCATATCCGTAAGCGATGGTTTACGCATCATAAGAGCTACCTTAAAATCTGGCTGCCTCGAATACCAAACTGCTTATGCAGCAAAGATGCAGTAGTGAGCCAGTTCGGGCAAGTAGCTAATTCGTTTCCCTCCCATGTCTGATATCCCGCTCATGATAACATACCAAACCTTCGAGTGAGGTCCCGCTGAGAATGTCGAGTGACGAAAACCACAACTGATGTGTCATCTGATTCAATAGCTCTGGTATTTCCACAACAATAATTCTTTCAGCTTGGGCTGCCAAGAAAAAAGCATTTAGTATTAGTGAGGAGTCAGAACCATATCTTGCTCCGTTTCCTTTGCCACAGTCCTATTATTGAGCATCACTTTCCACTCGATCGAGAAATGTATACGTATCGGTGGATCTTCATCATATGCCCAGCCCTCCTCCCGATTACCGAATCGTAGTTGTGGAAGATTCTTGAATTGCATTTTTGAAGGGTAATGGGTTGCGAGAAAACGTCGCCGATAGGCAATGGATTGTCGCCGATAGTGCTAAGATATGATGGAGAGCTAGCGCCATGACGAGGGTTTCCCGGGATTGGTGCATATTGGAGACTCCCGAATCGAGTGTTCGTGTAGATGCTCCCATCATCGTTCAGAATGAAAGGGATTTATTATGGTGGTTTCGCTGGATGCCTGGTTAGCGGTAGCCTAGTTCCAACACCGGCTCAATAATGCCTAGCTGTTGTTCGCCCGCAAACAACGGGAGTCCACTAAAACTAGTGCTTCTCGGATCCGTAATATTGGAGATCAAGGAGAGCAAATCAGGCGCGAGGCTGAATGGACCTCCTGGTATCTGCTGTTGGCCGGCTAGGGGTCACGCCGTTATGCGGGGAGAAAGGGGTTGATGCCACATAAGGTCTGCCAGGAACCAGGCACAGTCGTTCCATGGTTTGTCTAGTTTGTCCAAGTGCTACCATAAGTTCCGAGGGGACTCTCGTGCAATGCCTGGCTATACTAAATCTTACTAGATATGACCAGAGTACCGTGTATGAGACGAGTATTGCGTCTAGTAAGGCCAATGTATTAGACTGAGAGTATCTTACACAACCCCATTAGGGTTGTGTTGTGTTGGGCTGACGCACAATTCCCCGCTGGTGCTCGGAGGTCATTCATGACACAAATTGCCCGATCAGTTCGAGGGTTCTCACCGCGTTCTCACCGCGCAGCAAGACCTGAATCCCCAACCCTGCTTTGCCCTTGGCGCAGCATAACTCAGCTCCACGCTGAAGAGGGATTGACCAGGCTGCATGCGACCATGCGTCTTTCATAATGTGATGATCGCCTTTTGAGGTGCCTGATCGCGGTCAATGGGAGACCCAGTGGAGAGCTGGATGACCTGCAGACCAGGGGTAGGGCAAATGAAGCGGGTCACAAAAGGGGAAAAAGAAAAGGAAAAGATAGAAACAAAGGGGCAAGTGGGGCAAGTGAGGGAGATGAGGTAAAGAGGCAAGGAATGGTGAAGATATGGTCAAAAGATGGCGAGAGATGGAAAGCATGGTAAAGGATCACCGAGTAGACACGGTCAAATATTTGCGCTACCGTCTCTGTTGAGTATCACGGGTGGCTGTGTTGAATATTATGGTGGCTGAACCTTATGGCAGGGATTGGGAAATATATATGAGGCATCCCGCCCCTGTAAAAGATAAATCCAAGAAGTCAATCAACACGAATCAACCTCACTGTCACTTATCCCAACACTCTACTCTCGTCTGTATCTATCATGTGACTTGCCGACGTCGTGCACAGCGTAGCTAACTATGGGGCAGATCTTCTCGCATTTTATATCTTGCATTGAGTGGAGGGCAATCCCATACTCTATTCTACCAGCAGCCTATCCCGAAGCCCAGCTGGCAGGGGCAATCGGCACACTCTGCTCCTACTCATTTCTGGAGAGAAGAGATGGTGGCATGAAGTTCGATATGCATAGGCTCGTCCACTTGGCGACCAGAATATGGGTAAGTCAGAACGGTCATGAAGCAGAAACGAGAATAGCGGTGTTGAAACACATCGTGAAAGTCTTCCCCTCCGACGACTACATTAACCGTGAGGTCTGGCGGGATTACCTACCGCATGTGGCACGTATAGAGAAGGATAAGCAGTTCCAAGATACAGAAGAGATGAGCGAGCTTTATTTGAAAGTCGGGCGGTGCTTATACGTTGATGGGCGGATAAAAGAAGCTGTTCTCTGGCTACAGGAGTCTTGCAAGTGGAGAGATAGAGGTCTCGCCCAAAACCATCCCTCACGACTGACGTCGCAGCACGAGCTCGCTCGAGCATATCAAGCCAACGGACAGGTCAAGGAGGCAGTCAAACTGCTAGAAAATGGAAGGAAATGGAGCCCTTTTTCCCGCAACGAAAGTCAACAGCATTTCAAAGCCGTTGGTTCCGGCAGCTACGGACGAGATGAACGGCTGAAGATAATGATCATCATTGAAGACTCTGTTACGTACCCTTACTCGGACTACATCAGATCTTATCACTATTTTGCAAGAGCATAAGTATACTTCTTGTGGCGTAATTCATGGGATAGTCTAACATATTGTAGTATTGCCTTCAAAAAGTTGAAGCACCGGTCTTCGCCGTGAAAGTATACAAGTCTCATATAGATGCTACTTTTGTCTGGTATCAACAGACTCTGTTAGTAATAGGGACTTTATACTTTGGAATACGGGGTATTGAAATGTAGTAAAAATGAGGCATGGTACAAAAAGCAGCATCTACTGGTTTTGACGCAGCATGCAGACATAATACTGGAGCTCGATATATGGAGCTGATTTAATTTCAGAAATCTCTCAAAAAACGTTCCAAGGCTCTAGCTCTCAGCTACCCACACTAAATCACTGAGTTTAAATATGATAGAGTGCGATGAAGGATAAGCCAGAAGTTAGATTGAGCTTCTGGAATCCTGTAAGTAAAGGTCAGAGGATGTTCTTCTGTAGCATGCTACAAAGGAAGTTCTGGTGAAAACAAGATTAAGTGTGATTATGGCATGGCACCATACCAAGAATGTTGCAGCATTCTAGTAGATACACCTAGCCAAATACAAAAGGTGCGGTAACATGACATTAGACGCCGAGAATGCCATGATATTGTCCTACATACGTAGTCGTAGTTTCTGTGATTTGCCTTCATGGGAGTCTCGTCTGGCATCTTATTCCACAGTAGCAGAGTATTTCTTTTGTGCATCACCTCGCAACTTACGTGTCCAACGCTTTTGAACATGAGACAAGTCGAGCGCCATCCTTGGAACCCCCTTCAATTAGGAACCCCATCCATTATTAAAACCAATCATTTGTACATCCATCCATTTTTGAACACCCATCAGTTTTGCTTAGCCATCTTTTTTGTTCAGTCTATCGATCAGATTGTGGGATCCTTTTTCTGGTTCTTGAGTTATTGGAAATTGCATCCTGACAGGGACTTTCGCCCCGCCTTTTTATAAAGAAGAAAAGAAATTCATTCTAACCTTTCTGACCAGCCGAGAATGGTTGCCCCCAAGAGTGAAGGGCCCCCGCAGGGATCGCCTTCCTCATAATTGACAATCCTGCCCCCTTCCCTTCTCTCCATTTATGTTCCTCAACATCTCGTCTTCCCATAATATCTGCCTGCCATTATTGCCACCCACCCCACGATCCCACCATCTCCGTTGTCTCTCTTTTCAGTAAACGCGGTCACTTGACTCCCTCTCTTAAGCCATAGCTCGCCGCCCACCACATCACAACATTAGCCGTAGTAGCGACAACAACGAATCGCTAGCAGTGTGCCTTTCTGCCTAAGACAACGTCGCCGATCTGGATTTCCCGATGGACCTCACTGATGTCATAACTTTAACTTACCTCCACCCACTGGCCGTGGAGGCAAGGGTCAAACTTGTCGGAACCGCTCTAGACAGCGGTCTTCAGGGAGAAAGCCTCACGAGAGTGAGAAAGAATTTCCTTCTCCAAGCCGCATGGATACTGACTTAGACTGCAGCTCTGAAGGCGGTGGTGTGAATGTTGACACCAGCCATGCTCGACGTCCTGATACCAGCATCTACAGTGCTCCGTCCAAGGAGACACCCAAATCCTCCTTGAGATCAATTATGAGTTTACCAGGGGATATAAGGGCATAGAGCAAGTGTACGTAAGTCCCTTCTATCTTTCAGCAGCCCTTGCAGTCGAAAATCCCGTTGCCGACCGGCCGATCAGAACATATTCCCGTGATTGTCCACGACCTGCCTTTTGATTCCGAGTCTCCACACATTCCCACTGGCCGCTCTCTTTCATGATAATGCCTTTTGCCCAGGGGATGAGGTCAATGGAAGACCTTCAATGCCTGTTCCCGGAAGGTGGCTGCCAGCAGATGTCTGTCCCGTTTCGATGGGACAAGGCTGATTACTACATGTTCTACTATGTCGAGAACATCCGTGACAAGGTTCATATTTATCTCAAATAGCCTATCTCTCAGAGTACATTCTCACGATAACTCATGAAGTTTGGCGAGATTGCCGGCTTTATGGAATCATTGTTCACACATCGATTTTAGTAGGGCGGCGGCACCGTCCTCAATGAGGGTAGTAAGTCCTCGCGCATGCCCGTACTTCCCTGGGCTCCTTGATTTGACACTAATACGGAGCGACTAGGTATATTACGGCTTGTCAGCAATACACGGAAGAATTTTTGATCATGAAGCATGCGGGCATCGAAATCTTTCTCAACCATTATCTTCCTCGTTGGATCGGCACAGATGTGCAGGCATTGAGGAGAGGCCTTGAGCTGGATTTTGCAACGCCACGAGTCATACACAGATAGGACGGTGGGTTGACCGACGCCAACCCCAAGAACTTACTGATGCGTGGAAAGCCACAGTCAGTCAGGATCCAGACTTTGAAAAGCCATCTAGAAGCGGGATGCGTTTAGCCAGAAACTTCAGCGTTTTCGGAAAAAGACTGATTGAAAGATTGATCGACTCACCGATTTGAAGAGACAGGTCACGAATACACGATCTAAACTGCTGTATGCCGTTTGCCAACGTGTGCGGGAGTGGTTGAGGGATAAATCCAAGCCACAGAGCACCTTCTCCCACAGCGGACGTACCTCATAGGCAAACTGATGAAGTGGCCCACCTCTTTGTCAGCAGAAGAAGAGTGACGGTGACGGAATGAGACCACTTGAGAATGGCGGCTGCGTACGAATGGAACCAGTTCCGAGTGAATACTGTACTGTATACA
>NW_020798800.1:0-25351 GCF_003344945.1 Aspergillus welwitschiae | reverse complement strand
CTTTCTTTTTGAGCATACTGAGATCATCTTGGCTGCTACCTAGCCGACTGTACAGCAGGCTCATTGGATAGGAACAAGATGCGGACTTCTATAATTCATTATGAGGGTTTATTGATATGCCTAGCATTCTTCATGCGTGATTCTATCATACTACGTCGCTGCTGCGTGATTTGAGCCTGCCATCAGACCAGGGCTATATAAAGTGAGTGGCAAGCCACTCATTGAGAACACTTAAAAACCCAGACCAGGGTCTTTGGGGCGTGTGCTAGTCTTCTCACGAGTCATAACGTTTTTTGCATCTGTGCACAGACCAACCAAGCCATTTTCCACTCATGGACGAGCAGCGGCCACTGCCTCCGCTGGAGGAGTTGTATACTCAGGTGTCAAAAGACGCATTTGGGAACAACGAACGGCTTGGTGCAGTTGCGACTGCAGCTGCGACCGCAGCGGAAGCCTTTGTCTCGGTTGCGGCCCCGGTCCGTCAGCAGCGAGAGGACACCAATGCCACCAAGCCTGTCGTGGAGCACCGAACGTCTTTAAACGTGCCTACTGAGGTATTTTCATAATTTACTCTCTTCTACTACATTGCAACAGCCACTGTCTGCTGAGTGAGCATTATCTGATGAAAGGATAGCAGCGCTTCTTAGAACATCCTTGTGGGAGGTGTCATCGTTTGAAGATAAACGTGCGCAAAATCCAAGAATTGATACCATGATGGAATGTCGGTGGACAGGGTCTTAGACTAACACTGCGTATTAGTGTTCTCGCATCTGGCCCTGTGAAAGGTGCCATGAAAGCGGAACCGACTGCGTTCCCTATGTTCGGCCGTTTCGATATTACTCGAACACATTTCCTACTAAGGTATATTCATGTTCCACTCTGCTCAATATGCAGTGTAACTAACACCGTCTGCTGAGTGAGATTTAGCTGATGGGGGGATAACAGGGCCAGACGCACCGAGCTTGTGAGAGATGTTTTCGTCGGAAAATCAAGGTGCGCGAAGTCACAAGGAACTGGGACTCATGGTAAACTGTTGGTCGACAGCGCGTTTGACTAACATAACGGGCTATTAGTGTTCTCGCATCTGGCCCTGCGAAGCGTGCCAGAGTAGCGGAAGTACTTGCGTTCCTCAGTCGGATCGACAGAGTGTGGACCATCGTACTATGATGTCCACCGAAACACGAACAGAGAAGTCGCCAGTCAGCAGGATTTATGCAGACCAGCCTTCTAGTGACACCTTAAGAACGTATGAGGCTCACGCCAGCGCATCCATGGAGGAACACCGATGGAGCGTGTCCGATATGGGCTGCGCTTCAGATGCCGCCATCCTAAGAGACAGTGGTGCTGAACGTGGCTCACCCATTACGTGCCCTGCAGACGTTACTGCTCGTGGGTAAAGGTATGAGGTTATCGATGATGGGAACAGCACTCTCCCATCCGAAACTGGCGTAAATGCAGGCTGGGGACCCCCGCTTAGCGCAATCGCACTCCCGAACTCGTATATGCCCGAGGACAACTCGACAGGGGATCATACGACAGATGCATGGTACTCGATGCCGTGGGCTACGGAACCATACTCGTGGGAGACGTTGCCCGCATCTTTCTGGGGTTGGACCTGGTCTCAAGCCGACAATCTGACCGCGTCCGAGACCGACGGTTTCTCCCATTCGTCTATTCCTGCACCGCAGGCGGCAGGGTGGTCCTTTGGAGGCGAGGCTGAACAGCCTCAGTATCCGACTAGAAGCGGAATCATGCACTTCTGGGGAGACGGCTCCCAAGGGCTCTACCATCCAAGTCCCTCTTTTGATGCACCGGACCCCATTCCCTCGTCCAATGCACTCGGGCTCTCTTCTATACTAGAAACTGTGCCACCGAGCTTTCCGAGATTCCCTCATGTGCAGCATGTCGAGGAAGCCAGCTTGGCGCTCCCGACTGAGTCTCCAATGCTAATACCTCCCTGGGATCCATTGGCGCCTGTTTCCGCAGCATTGCCCAAGACGGACTTCCACCGCCACAGATTGCATCAACAACCATCTCCACCTGTCCCTGTGCGAAACCTCGAGTTGCTAGTACCCCCGTGGCTACAGATTATGTTGGATTACCAGGGGACTGAAGTCAGCCCGTTCGATAACATTGGTGCCAACAGACAGGAGTCATCGTGTCATGTCACGATGCCGGAAGACCAGGTCGAGCATCGTCACTCGACCTAGGTGTGTGGCTTCAATGCTCACAAAAAAACTGGAACCATTTGCGTAGTAGGAATGCGGAAGTTTGCATGCCTGGACGTGATTGAATTATGATAAAATGTCGTTCATGATAGGTTGGTGCTTTTCTACACACGGTCCCAAGATCATATTGTACCTAATATTACTGTAATATGTCAATGAAGGAATAGAGCCGCAGTGAAAAGCTCGGGGACGTTTGCTTCATACTTAGTTGCCACACATGCAAAATCATCTCGTCGCACAGGACAGGTTTAATGGGAGCAGGCGCTCCTAATACTGTGTCGCTGAATTGGATCCCGTGGAAATATTCTGTGTGATCAGCCGGCTGGAGTCTTGCCTTTGGACTCTTGTTACAGCAAATTGTCTATTCCTGGACGCATAACCGCACGGACTTCGAGGAAGTTTTAGTTTATTTTTCTTTAGCTTATTTGCATTTGATGTATGTGCTCGTAGTGGAGTGTCTGAAGATTTCCGTACAAGGGTCTGTAGAATTACTGGCTTGCCTCCACAGCTGATTCGAATTCTAGTGGTGCTTCTGTACTGTAGAGCGACATACGTAGTAGTTGAACAGAGTTCCATTCCCAGATACTTCAGCATTATGTAGAGCTACAGTCAAACGATAATAAGCCACCATGGTAAAAAGGTCGTCAAAGGCTGACCCTGCCTGTTAGAAGCAGAAGCTCGCTGAATACCCATTTATTGCTCCTATAAATTATCTTAGATGCACCTCATATTTCTGATGCCTGGGCATCGGATTCAAAGAGCTAATAGGACCCAGCGTTTTTCGGACTTGACCTCGTGGTTACACGAGCAATTACACGTGCCGGCCATATACTTGACTGTCTCACCATCTCCAACTACAACAGGAGGGCCGCAGAGGCCGGCCATCAATAATGAAAGTATGTAGCATCTAGCTGTACCGGTGGCCCAAGGCCGACGCCGTGAGAATGCTTATAAGCCAACATCTCCCATCTCCCATCTGCCAGATCCCACTTCCGCTCCCCCAGAGACAATGCCTCCAGGCCTCTCAGACCTGTATGAACAGGCCACCCAAATCCAGTCCGTTGACTGGTACGGGATATGGGTTGCTGCCTTGCTGGGCGTCTGGCTTCTCACGCGGTTGGCGTACCAGCTTGGTCGGTGGACTGTCCAACGCCACATCGCGGCCTCTCTTGGGCGGCGCATCGGCCATGAGTTGCCGTGGCTCGTCCATTGACATATCCACCGCATTCGAGGCAATTTTGGTTGGGGTGCTCTTGGGCGCCAACATTGTCCTCCTACTCGTGTCCGCCCATGGCTGGGCCCACGTCCAGCAACGTGCGGCGAAGCTCACCGTCTTGAACCTATTGCTGCTCGGTATGGGCCTGATCTTTGGCCTCCCAGCCCATCTGCTCGGAATCAGCCAGTTATTCTCGCTAAGTTTTTCCAAAACTAGTCGTATATATACTGACTATTATAGAACACAATCGAAATACACGTCATCGATCTAGCGGCTGCGTTATTTGATGTAAATATTCGGGGAAGTCATTCAAGATAATCATTATTAGATATCACTATAATATGTACGTTTATAACGTACCATTGTAGACTTGATATGGCTGAAATAACGTACTGTAAACAGAATGTTATAATAAGAGTTCTGGTGTATGATGAGTTGGGACGGTTTGCCCTACCGTGAGAGCCACGCGCTTGTTGGTGACATTAGGTTGTGCTCGGGAAGGCCCGGAACTATGTTCAGGCGTTCAACTTTGACTTCCCCCCAAGGAATCCGCACGCGCACCTAACGGATATTACGTCCTCAAGTTTCCACACCTGGCGTGGTACGTAAAGGAACGAGCTCAGCACGTGAGTATAGTGATATCTGTATGTTCGGTAAACCTCGATAGATAGCGGAGCTAACGCCGCTCAGAGAAAATGGTTCTGCGTGGCCATCATCTTCATGGATGTAGGGTCAATAGTGTGATATGTATAGCCCGTACCATATGAAAGAATAATGGACAGAAGTGAGTTTTTCTTATTCCACAAGAAAAATATAAGGGAATGACGCGCTAGCCTTGAACACAACCAGGCAGCTTCATGAGGGAAGTTCACACCAGCTACTGATGTAGAAAACGGGGCAATTGGTCACAGCATAAAGAGTTGGACGAGCAAAAGCGCAGCTGCGGCGGTATGTCGTCCCACCCTGGAGAACCCTCGCGGAGAGTACTACCAGCATGTCTCCGTCACGGCTCGTGCCTACTGCCTCGTGCGACCGGAGATACGGTATGCCAATCGCCACAGCCGATCGATGTCGTCAGATGTGGTTGATGCCCGAGGCGATGCTCTATGTTCACTTCCGTTTCCTGCTCCTAAGAAGGTTGTGAATATCAGAGGGCTTCTATTACGCCACGGGGGTCATGCTCTTACCGGGGGAATTACCCCAGCCTTTAACAAGCCCACTCATCAAACGCATGTGGCTCCCACGTTTGGCTGAGAACTGGGAGGTCAATTTTAGAGCCTGGGTCGATGGTACGGTCTGATTCTGGTTCTGGTGACTGGCCACGCGTGTAGGGGTCCGTTGCCTCATCGCCGGCATCGCTACCGCGCTCGGGTCGTCTAAATGATGCTCGGAAGGGGTGGGGGTGCTGATCGAGATAGGACTGGGCCAAGCCTTCCGCTGGCTATGATCCTGTCTCTGGGGGATGCGACGTCTGAGCCCCGATGGGGGTTTGCAATTTGGAGGGCGGTGCCGTCGGATCTCCTTCTCCAGAAGTCGATATTTAGTCCGCAAAGACTCTCTCGTTCTGGGTTTGCGTTCGATGGAATATTTTCTTGCCCTCTCCGGCCATGTTAAATGGAGATGACGAGCTACCCATGATGGGTAGTCATGTTCCTCGCCGGGAGTCCAGGCCCGGTAGTGTCTATTGGGCATGGGGAGCAAGAGAAAAATGACAAACGTGGTCTAAGTTGTAGAACAGCGCTGGTAAAGACAGGCAAAAAGTGAAAGGTCGAGGTAGGCGTATGGCCCGGTGTGCGGAAGTTGTACAGCACTGCGAGGTTACAAGAAAGAGGAGGGACACCGTGATCCACTTGATGTGGAGGATCTTTTGCCCTAGCGATGCTTCCTGGTGAACGAACGTCGCCCCATCCATGCAACAATTCCCATTGACTTACCCAAGTAACTCACCGCTGGACTTTCCCTGCGGCCCAGGGTTGTCGAAGTTTCACATGCCAATACAGTACCACTTTATGCGATGATGTCAACGAGGGCAGAGAGCCTCGAACCACGGGCCAGGTGGGTCAGTTTCAGAGACCAGACTAAACACGCTGTGATATATAGATCAGGCCGAATAAGGTTAACCTAGACATTTGACCGCTCTGGCCGGGGAAATACCCCATGGTGCTTGGGTCCGCTGCAAAACACAATGTTGCAGATCTTAACCATCAGTGTCACTCGTTCGATTATGGTGACACAGGATCATGTCGACAGATAATGCCAACCGACAGTTGTCACTAGCTTTCTTTGACTAACATGATTGCTGAGGGACCCCACCATCACCAATGGCGCGCTTTATTCCTGTCCAGCCAGGTCTCTTGCTGGCTGTGACTCCGACCAATTCTCCCTTCAGCACGGCGCTCTACGGCACACTTGTAACTTCCTTCCACACTACTCTTCTGTTAGCTCTGGTACCTTTCATGAATGCCAAAAGTCACAACCAGGCCGCGGGCGAGGATTCGCGCAACCACCCGGAAGACCGAGAGTCACAGTGGTGTTTCCGACACAGGATCCATCCAAACAGAGAAGCCCGTCGCGCGGCCTCCCCAGCAGCCTCCGCGCTCCCCTAGACGTCCATACATGGTAAGCCTCCATGCACGATTGCCGGGGCCTGTTGTTTAGCTGACTTCACTCACCCATTAGCGATCACAGATATCCGGTTCTGGTTCTCGAGACGTTCCTTCTGCCAGCTCATTGGAAAACCACGAGGCCTGCCTGGCTACGGTGGAAACACTGGAGCGGGAAAATGAAGCATTGCGGTGGGACAAGAAGACCCTGCCAGAGCGCCTTGATAGCGCTGAAAGTGCAATACAGGGATTGTTGAATAACCAGCATCGGTGCAGACAAGAGTTCTCTGAGCGGCAGGTGACTCAAAAACTGGTGGATGAAATGCAGCATAGCGTTGCAGGTTGGCACCAGCGGCTTCGGAGCCCTGCTGGTTTACCAGGACGTGTGGATCCGGTCGCCTTAACGACTGCTCTACCGGCAACGACAGCGGTACCGGACATATGGCGTACTCAGGAGGATGAAGGGGGTGCATTTTGCGATGATCATGATATGGTACCCGACTCGGGTAACTTCGCGCAGCTTTTCCAGTTGTAGTTGCTCTGCCATAGCAATGGATCATCTTCAGAGATGCACACAAGTCTACCGATTGACAACCATAGTACAGAGTGGGGTACGTAGTGCACATCTGCTCTCGCTAAAGCTGGATAAGGCACTTTTGACACGGAGAATTGTCTCTGTGTTGGCAGGGGACAGGGTGATGCTGGGTCGTGAGCGGCACTTCCGCACCTCGTATAGATGAGCAGTTGTGGAACTCTCGACAGAACCATCCCGTTGTCGGCAAACAGGACGATGGAAACAGCGATTGACGCAGCGTCCAGCATCTACTGTCATGATTCTATATCTCTTCGGTTCTCCCTCTCGTCATTCCGCGCAAGGAGAGAGACTAACCGAATATCCTGCAAGAAATGACCTACAGGGGATGAGTTTGATCGACCATCAGATTGCGCTGGCTCGGGCGAGAACCAGGCCCCTGGAGACGGCCTGCGTGCAGCTTCGGATTATAGTACCAGAGAAAGAGATTTAGATTTGTTGCGAGGCGCCTTGGAAGACGGATAGCGGTAGCAAAGTGCCAAGAAGACAAGACTTGGTTCTTCTGCGCATGCCTCAAAATTTTCGACGCTCTTGTGGCCGTGGAGGTCAAGCAATCCAATAATCTAATTATGAAGCATGAATTTGAGCCCCAAATCAGTCAGGCGGTTAACGAACTGATGCGTCGTCCTGGGGACTATGCAAGCCGCAAAAGGGCCTGTTTGACTGATAAGGAAGAGAAGCTCGAGCCAGTGAAGATCGGAACCATCGCATGTACCTTCCCGGCATTCATGCCCCAGTATCATAGTGGACCCGCGAGTCTCTGAGTTGCACAATTTCTTCTTGGTTAATCTATTCATTCAACTGTTCATCATGCCTTGTCGTAAAATTAGATCTTCGTTGAGGATGTATTTGATAAACATGGTATTACCGGCTCACGGGAGCAGGCCAGTGGAGTCGCACAAGACCACGGTATTCTTTAAAGAGGTTCATCTATTGCAGCCATATACTTGGAATTCTTATTATAAAATTTCTAAAAGAATGGTCCGTGTTGGTCACAAATGGCACTGATAGAAAGGGACCGTTCCCCGCCAGGACGCCCAAATCCCCCAGGTGAAAGTTCCACATATTATGTCAGAACAGATTTCTGCCAAGTAGACCAAAACGATATATCGCTGGCTACCAAGCAGCAGGGGTGACTCAAATGTCTCAACATATTATAATAAGTGAGGCAACGCACATCGCCCTGTAGCAGCTGGGTCGCTGACGGTGTTCGTCGGGTAGTATTCAGCTCTCTAAAATAGATACATGCTCAATCGAGACAGCTTCCGAAACAGCCATACGTGGGCTGTTGGGTGGTGTCTTCGGGTAGAAGTCTGCAAGTGAGTTCTCGGAGCCTGCTTCCAGCTGTTAGTGGACGGTTCTGGACGTTGTCTTTCGTGCATACCCATGTTTCCGCAAGCAGCATGGGGCTCGAACATAAGCAAATGTGCACGTTTTTTGCATTCCCCTTCGCTTACATGAAGCATGGCCATAGAACCACGCATGGCTTGAAGAGTGCTTGCCAGTTGATGTGGATCCAGAAGGAAGGAGGGGCTGCCGATTGAAAGTGGACTTTTGACAGCCGTCTGACAACAGGTTCCTTTGGGCACACTGCTTGGAGGTTTCTCGCATGTTGCATTGTTCTCACCCATTGTCAAAACGAGTTGAGACAAATCGCTAGCAGGTGTAAAACCGTCGATCGCTGAAAATCCCAACTGATGATGCAACAATATAGGCACGAGGGCGGTGAGCGTAGAGTAACTGCTGGCAAGTGAAGGGCGGGGCTCAGACGGCCCTTAAATGCTTTCCTGTGTGTGCTATTGCACTGATAGCATACGCCAGTGGTTATCATTGCTGTATTGGGTTCTACCTAACTTACCCAACAAGCATTGGGTTATCCAAGAGAGACAGTAGCTGACTCCAGCCGAGCGCTGTTTGCAAATAAATGGTCTGCGATCTTCCGTATCTTCCCATTGACAAGAGTCAGTCTATGTATACATCTCCCTTTTGGAAAAGTGATGTGATTTGCTCGAGAACAACGGCGCTGGAAATCCAGTCGCTTCAAGAAACACGGGCAGACCACCAAAAACAAACAGACCTACCACCAGCTGGGTTTCCACACACGGTGAAGTACAAGTTGCCCACCTACGTGAAACGTAAGATACACCCTCTGGATTCGACCACTCGAAGATGCCTCGATCTTGCATTCTACGGTGATGATGAAATCTAATTCTCTGAGCAACACACGGCCTGCGATACCGTCCTGAAAGGCTCGGTGATCACACCTGCTTCGATATATTAGCCCACATCTTGTCTATAGCACGATTTTGACTTCCTGTCTTGTCTTTGGATTTAGCATACACTTGGACTGATCTTTCCAACCTCAAATCATGTCTTTTATTCTGACATGCGCGGAACTAGCCCACCCTATTATCAGCGGCTACAGGCTCTGCGGACCATGTTAGGGCTTCAGACGCCGCACCCTGTCCAGATCGGTGCCAACAGCCACACCGCGGTGGCAAAGGGACATGTTGAGTCGCAGGTGGGTAGGCAGCATGTGGGCTTCGACTTCGAGAGCTGACGTGGATACTGTCCGGAAGGCCGACAGGATCCGGACGAGGGCCGGTCCGTTGAACTGTCTCAAGAAGCCTCAGATGGATCTTGTCTCGGAGTGGTTTATGCCAGACTGTGGATGCGTAATCCAGCACTGGTATCACGCAGGCCTGGTAGAGCTGGCGCATCTGTTCCGGCCGAAGGTGCCGTAGCCCACTCAGGGCTATGTTTACCTTGCTTGCTCGTTGAACTGCTCTCTGTACGTGTTCTTTCCACCGCAGCTCCTTGTCGAAGATGACTCCTAGAAGCTTGGCGGTGTCGGCTGGTTTAATAACCTGGCCGTTCATCCGGATCTGTCCGATTCTGTGTGCCGTTTTGCGTCGGGTCAAGTGAATCAGCTCGGGTTTTTCAGCTGCAAAGGACGCGCCTGTTTGACGCGCCCATTCTTCAATCCGCGGAATGTCCTCTTCTTGGATTTTCTTGATATTCTCTTCCGCTGACGAGCTGATCCGCCAGCGGAAGTAGTCATCGATGAAGGCTGATGCTCCACCATTACTGTTGACCGGTTGATTAACTAGATCTGAATTATAGAATCCAAAGAGGATCGGCGAGAGTGGGGATCCTTGGGCCAGGCCTGCATTTCCTAGAGGAAGGTCGTCTGTTTCAAAGTCATCAAATGTGATACTAGCCTGTCGGTCCTCCATGAAGCTGCTGATCCATTGTCGGGCCTTTGACGGGATGCCTTTGGCCCGTAGTTGAACGTCCAGGCTAGACTGGTACACTCCGGTGAACGCGCCTTTCAGGTCGAACGCAATAAGTGTGACTATTCTGGACTGTGCCCATGCTCGGTCTATTGCATTGGCAAGGACAAGCAGGGCTTGCTCTGTATTCCGTCCTGGCCTGCCTCCATACTGTGTATCTGGAAGAAGTCTATATTTCTCTGCCCAGTACGACAGTCTGCGGGCCATGACTGCCTCCAGAACCTTCCCCAGGGTATTGAGCAGTGAGATCGGTCGGTATGCCCCCGGGGTTGAATAATCGGGTTTGCCTGGTTTCCGCAGCACGATAATCCGCGCTTGCCTCCATTGTCTGGGGTGGTGGCCCAGGTCCACTGATTTCGTGAAGATCGTGGTGATAATATCTTTAAGGTAGGTCCACAAGGTTTCCAGACAAGCGTGGGGATCCCATCTCTACCAGGGGCTGTAGTCCCCTTGGCCACTCTGAGCGACCGGTAGATCTCTTGTTCGGTAATCGGTTCCCATGGTAGCTCCTCCGCGGGGTTCACCAGTTCCTCTGGCTCGGGTTCAGCCATCATTGGGAAGAAGGCTTGCAGGAATGCCTCTGCCTTCCCTTGGTTATCTGTCACCTCTTCAGTGCCTACGTTGAGGGTGGGGATGCTCATGTAGGCATCCCGGCGGCGCATGTAAGTAGCCGCTTTCCACAGATGGCCTTCGCCGGCTTTGTCAAGGAATTCCTTTCAGTGTCTACTTTTTGCCTTTTCGATTGATCTGGTCCACTGTCGTCTTTTCTGCCGCATCTCTTCGAAAAGCACCTTCGTCGTTGGGTGGTTAGGCCCTAGCAGGGCGCATCTGTTCTGCCACCGTCGCCGGGTCTGGTTAACCTCGATCTGCTGGGCCTTGAGATCTGCAGTGAACCAGCGCTTCCAGTATGGGCACGGGGCCTGCACCGGCACATGCCGGTCTAGGGCAATTACTGTGTTCTGGATCAATTATTGACGGCGTAGTCTAGGTCCAGGGCCGACTGGATATTCACATGTGGGTCAATCTGTCTCAGTATATCTTGACCGATTCGGGCCCAGTCTGCTCGGTCATATGCCCTTTTCAGTTTGGGCTTTCTAGTTTGCTCCGCTTGGGGATTCCATTCTGAATATGTTCCTCGGTGGTCTGACCCATAGTGGTCGTGGTAGAGTTGGCATCGGATCAAGCGTGTTACATTGTTGGTAAGCGTGAGGTCGAGAACTGATGTCTTTCCAGGTTGATTAAGGGACCAGTATGTTGTCTCGCCTTTGGCCAGGCACCACTGTAGCTCGTGGGTTTGAAAGAAGTTGATCAGTTCCTCCGCATGTTGTGCGAAGCTGTGGTGAACCGCGCGATGACTCCATGCTGGGTGGTGGCGGTTGAAATCCCCAGCGAGGATTAGGTTGGTCGTCCGGTTATCTGGTTCTGTTTGTTCCTGAATAGTCCGTTCGATGTCTGCCAGGGTTTCATGGGCGCTGCTGGCTTCGAACGCCCTGTGCATCTCAATTGGTGGGATATATATTGAGAACACCAGGTATTGGAGTTCTGGTGTTCAGATTTTGATGGCCACTACATCTCTGTGGTTGCAGTGGATTTGGCGGTGTGGTGCAGTTGAGATCCTCCGGTTTACATAGAGGAGGCTGCGAACTCGGCCTGGTTCTTCGGCGTGTGTTGGCCGATAGAGTCGCCATGCACTATGGTTGACATGGGTGTGGTAGGCGGTTGTGGGTGGTTCTTGGATTAAAAGGAGATCGAGGTTCTGGCTATGGTGATCGTTGATGAGGGCTTCCATTCCCGCCCGGGATCTCATCATATTCAACTGTAGGATTCGGAGATTTGCTGTCATTGGGAGGAAGACGGAGGATTCAGCGGTGCCTGGCATGTTCGGTCACCTGTCGGGTGTTCTCCATTGCAGTCTGAGCATCGGGGCCTGATCCCAGGGAAGCAATGGCGTTGGTCATGCGGGCCCGTGCAGTACCCGCACTTCACTCGCTCCTTGCATGACCAGGCCAGATGGCCGAGTCCCTGGCAGCGCCGGCATCGTTTCTTTTCTACCCGATAGGGTTCCACACTTCCGATGTACCTCTGTCCGACAAGTAGTCCATTGGTGATGATCCATTCTGCTGCCTCCGGTGAGTCCAGCCAGATCCCCATCGTGGCTGATTTGCCCATGGGCGTGTCTCTCTTCTTCAGCCATGCAATGTCTTCGACCTGGAATCCCTTCTCGCAGAGGTCATTTTCCATCACGATTTTCTCGATTCCCTGTTTTTTGTTCGCGTCCAATTCGAAATCCTCCGTCGGAACTCGATGAACCACGATCCCGAACCTGGGTTTCACTACTTTGGTCTCGTTTCCCAGCTCATCGAGCCACTCGGTGTTGTTTCGGGCGGTCTCGGCGGATTGGGCATCCTGGAATCGAATGACATAGCCTGTTTTAGTTGTACCGACTCCCGCTACTTGCACTTCTTTGGTGGTTTCTGCGTTCAGCAGGGCTGTTCTGATGTGCGTGTTCGCTGCTTCGGTAGGTAGGAATCTTGTAAACCGTTCGTTATCGATGTCTTCGTCTAACGTGGCCGCGGTGCTGATGCGGACGCAGTTTGGCTCTTTCCGTGGTCGCGGAATTATCGCGTTCGGGGGTTGTTCGGGCCTGTTCCCTGCCGCTGCTGCTGCGACTGCGGCCCATGATTTAGGGGAGGGTAGGGTCTGTGTTTCGATCTGGGATCGGAGGGACTGTATCTCCTCCTGTATTTTGGCGTTTTCTTTCTGTAGGTCTTCCTGTCCGGCTTTAATCTCTTGGATTTCCGCTCTGGCTGACTCGATTGCAATGTTTTGGTGTGTGATGGTTTTCTTCAGGCTGAGAATCAGCGCCCAGACCATCTGGTTGGTGATGCGGTTACTGGTATCATCTGGCGCGTTGAAGTCGAGGGGTGGGATCGTAATGTTTTGTGTTCTCCTTGTCCTGCCCCTATGGGCTGGTGCCAGCGTCTGCTCGCCCTCGTCTCTTGCAGAGTTTTCAGGTGTCCTTGGGGTGATTTCGGGATCGCCCGCTGGCGGGATCTCTGGAAGGACACTAATGTCGGAATAAGAGTGTCTATTGTACCACACCACTCGCGCAGCGAAGTAGAGCAGCGGTCGCTGGGGAGCTTCCGCGAAGAGCTTGACGGGTTTGATGAGCTACCTCAGCTGGTTGATAATGCTAAAACGGAAATGGGAATATCTACGCATGGGAAAGCTATTTCAAACGATCTTCTACGGATTGAGGTGTCCGGGCCAGACCGGCCGCATTTGACCATCGTTGACTTGCCAGGCCTTGTTCATTCCGAAACCAAACATCAATCCGCACCGGACGTTCAGCTGGTGCAGGAGGTGGTTCAGTCATATATGAAACAGCCGCGAAGTATCATTCTGGCGGTGGTCTCGGCGAAAAAATGACTACGCGAATCAGATTGTATTACGGTTGGCAAGGGATGCTGATCCGTCGGGCAATCGAACCTTTAGGCGTCATCACCAAGCCCAATACGCTGGTCGCAAATTCCGCAAGCGAGAGGATTTTTATATCATTAGCGAAAAATCGGGACATTGGATTTCGGCTCGGATGGCATGCGCTCAGGGATATGGATACTGCTCAGGGCACTTGGACCCTTTCCGATCGCGATCAGAAAGAGCAAGACTTTTTCTCCAAGGGGGCCTGGGGAGAGATGCCATCCTCATTGGTAGGGACTGGCTCGCTGCGTAATCGTCTCAGCCGATTACTTCTGCGACAGATTGCGGCTGAGCTTCCAAATCTCATCGGAGAGATTGAAGACAAGGAGGAGGATTGTATACAGCAATTGAATAAGCTTGGCGAGCCCAGAGCTACTTTAGATGAGCAAAGGACTTATCTTCTGAACATTAGTCAACACTTGCAATCTCTGGTCAAGGCTGCCGTCGATGGCACATACAATGAAATGTTCTTTGAAGATATCCAATCTCCTACGGGTCATCAGAAGCGGATTCGTGCTGTCATCCAAAATCTGAACGAAGCTTTTGCAGAGCGCCTTAGTAGACGAGGCAACTACTGTACCGCAAAATTGATGAAGACACTGATCAAGTTGATGGTCTGAGTGGGCAAATCCTGGTTACGCGAGGCAAGTTCATGGGTCGTATTCAGGATCTTATGAAACGAACAAGAGGACGGGAACTACCCGGCACATTCAATCCTATGATTGTCAGTGACCTATTTCAGGAACAATGTCGCCCCTGGGAAACAATAACATATCAGCATATTTTCTCGGCTTGGTTGGCGGTCGAAAAATTCATGTCGCTTGTGATAGGTTACATAGCTGATGAGGCAACTTCTGCCGTTCTTTTCGATCAGGTCATCTCCCCTGCACCCCTTCGACTCAAGGAGGTTCTGACGACAAAATGCAAAAGCTTACTTGCAGGTCACCAAAATGCGCATCCTGTCACCTACAATCACTACTACACGGACAACATACAGAGTGGCCGTTGACAGGCGCGCAGGCGAGCTAAGGAGAATCGTTCAACATTTCTTTGGTATCGACGACCTACAAGCACCGCAGTACCTCGGGAGTGAATACTGATTACAGGATCTCCTCCAATCACTCCTAGAGTATACTGAGCCAAATATGATGCGTTTCGCTTCGGAAGAGGCTTTGGATTGCATGCTTGCCTACCACAAGGTACGATGAGACGCGCATGATATCACTTTTTGCCGTTATCAACGCTGACTACTACAGGTGGCACTGAAGCGATTCATCGACGACGTGGCGGTTGAGGCTGTGGAGGTTGAATTGGTCCAGTCTCTTAATTCTCTTTTTACACCCATCAAAGTTTACGAAATGCCGTCCGAGCTGGTATCGCGCATCGCAGGCGAATCTGAAGAAAACCGTGCATTAAGAGAACAACTAAACAAGAAAATGCAGATACTTGGGAGTGGCTTAAGCGTTTGTCGACAATTTGTTGGTAGTCGAGGTGTCAGTACGAACCTAATGAATGCGGTACGCCGGTTTAATGATAAATCCCAAGGTCGAACTGATCACACCCCGTTGCAAAGCGATTTTGCCGACCAGGACATTTTCCCCCATTGTGGTAACTCAAACGACACAGATGCCGAACTGAAAAGCGAAATAGATGAATCTCTTAGTGGACGGTCGATAATTTCCGCTCCCCAGTCAATTTCAGAGGATAGGAATGATGGATACTTGGGTCCTGAGAATATTGAGCCCGATATTGCATGTCCACAACAGCAGCATTACGCTAACCGAAAACAGTCTTACATGAAAGGAAACAAGAAGAGAAGGTCTAAGAATGCGCGGTGATCAATGTCATGTCGCTTATTGCTTAGATTATCTCTTAACGGGCTTTAGAGGTCACTTGCATGAAGAATAGTTTTTCAACTTGTTGGTTTTTCGCCTTCGAGAAGGAGTGATATTATAATTCGTCATAGAATCGTATCTCATTATTCTTGCGAGTATTTTTAGTGCGCGGGTTGATTAGAACTTGCTGCTGTTCGAGACCTTGGTCAATACGACGAGATACGCAAAAAGTCTTACGCAGCAATAAAATACTACATAACCCTTGCAGGTCATAATCGCCTCCAGAAGCAACACAAAGTGGAACTGAAGCTTTTTTCAGGGATCTCGAAAATTGCGATTAACCTAAGCCACCGCCATCCACAGCATACCTTTCTACATTGGTCCAGAACGAATCGGCGAGCTAGAGAACATTAACAGGTGGACATTCAAGACTCTAAATTTCGAACTGCCGAACGCCATGTGTTAACTCTCATAATATTGCCTTACAGGGCTAGGAAAGTAGCCGTGAATTCTTAGCGTCAACTCCATCTTTGCCAACTACACGTTGAGAGATTGCGCTCCATGGGCGGGCGCCTGAGGCTCGTTATCTGAAGAAAAGTGTGTCGATCGAGGGATACAAACGCGTCACTGTATATTCAGGGTCGAGCGGCAGAGCGTCGATCTAAGCGACTCTGAGAAGACATTGTGGAAAAGAGATCTGGGAAGTGGTGTTGACATTGATGCTGAAGTGTGATTGTGTACCGAGCGGAAGCTTACCGCGGGTCAATGGGGGACCCGCCTGCAAAAGCTCCTGAACCCCCTACCACAAACACGCGAGGATCGGCAGCGATCCCTGCACTGGAGGACCAGGGACTGCTGACTGTATCTCGCACGAAAAGACAGACTCGCCAGAAAGATGAGATTCATAGGACCGTCAACGCTGGAGACAACAACGGACGGGTAACGACCAAGGATATCATTTACCACCAAACCATGCTCATCGAATCGACCAAAGCGGAGCTGCAGGAGGTCAAACACGATCAGAATATCCTACAATCCCAGAAGGAGAAGTCCACGAAGAATTCCCAGCCTTATGTGCGCAAATCGAAGCGCCATCAACAACGCCCCTGACCAAGGTCTTGGGCCCCGGTAGCGGCCAGTGGCGGCCACCCGGATCTTCAACCGAACAACCAACGCACAGACAAGGACCAGAATTGCGTCCAAATTAGCACCCAGCGCTCCTTTGTCGACCCGAGAGACAATGAGAGTGAGAACCATTTTGGCCGATACCTCTAAAGAGAGTCTGCGAACGCCCATATCCGTACGGCGCTGCTGAGCGCACTGTCGACACAGGAAGCCCAGGTTGCCGAGGTCGACACTACCAAAACGGAATATGTGATCCGCTTCAAGAATGTAGAGTCGGCGGAAGCAGCCCGCAACGACTTCAAATGGCTAGACAAGATGGGGAACAACGTAGCCTGATTCTGTACGAATATACCTAAGTTCATCGTATGACGCCAAGCATCCTGTTGGCAAGTACGGGGCTGGATTCAATATTGTTTCCGACGAGATTGGATGAAATAAGATATCCACATATGGAACCGCTTCCTCAGCATATATAAGACTACAGCTCAAGAGCCGCAAAACGAGTGACACGCGCACAATTAACATTAGGATTTCCGTGCACTGTACAAATTGTACGGCATAAATTCATCATATGCTGTCTGGAAAGCTGGATGAAACGTTGTCTCGTTCCGCATTTCTGAGTCCGTAAACGCCGACTCTCCCGTTCTGTGTGGCACAGATGAGACGGGGGTGGGACTGTGTTCAGCCTGAGAGACTAAACTTGAGACTCCCGCGGCAGGGGAAAGATTCGTCGTGAGCTCCGCAGTGAACTTAGGAATTCTGTCCGGTTCGATGATAGAGTGGAGAAAGAGCCGACGGCGAAGATTATCGCAGACCCTGAAAGCACGTTCCGCAGCGAGATCATCAACCGCCAGAGCTGAAAGCCAGTCTAATGCTTTTCCAATACGTGAGTTGATATTAGCGGCCTGGTCGGCACCGGTTCGGACGCGATAGTCCAGCTCTATCAGCAGTATGGTTGCTGACTGCACAAGGTAGTGTAGGACACACCACCATGGAGACACCTGAGCCAACCAGATTCTGTCAGGCTTATCAGGCTTATCAGGCAGAAGGTCCAGAATCCGGCATGCTGAATCAATGCATATCTCTGCGGTTTGCTGGAGATCCTTGGGAGGCTCCGTGCCTTGCCTGTGCCTTCCCGATCGACAAAGGGAGGGTCGACATATTGTGATTCTCACGCTATGAAATCTGACGGCAAGGCTCCACCTCAACCTCTCAAATTGGCCTGAGCCTTGATGACACTTGAAGCTGAATTCTTCAGCTAAACAAGAAAGCCATTCGTCTGTTTCATGTACCAGGTCTATCATTGCTGCATAGATGGTAAGCCAAGGACGTCTCGCGAATCCTGGACTATACAAGGAATCAATCGCTCGACGCATGATCTTAGTCAGCTCGACATAATAGAGAAAATATTGAGAAGTGTTAGGCACAATATCTTGAACTTTTGAAGCAGGCATTTGGCCGCTAATTTGGTCGGTATTCGAAGGCCGGTTCGCAAGTGTGCGCTTTAATGATGTAAAGTCCCGCATATAATCAGCTCGAAATTCTGAGTCCTTCAAGAGTCTGGCAGCAGGATTTACATGAAACTGCTCCTCTTGGAAAGGTATCGGCAAAGGCGTCGTACAGAACCTATCTGAAGTTCCAGTAGGCCGGCCAGTCATGACAGAAAGGGTGTTCTCCAGTGTATAGAGTGACCACCAAACACGGTACCGAATCTCCCTAGAAATATTGGAAATCTCCTTACTCTGATTCCGAAGGTTTATTCCCATAGCAATGGAAGACCTTATTGCGATCCCGCATGCTCTCCACGATCTGCAATTTGGTGAGAACCTGGGGCTTTTTCTTTACGAACAGAGGCAAAATGAGAAAAGGAAAAGGAACAGGGAACGGCCATCGCACCTATTTATATGGCCTGACGCCATGCACAGAAACGCAGTGAGACCTTCAATCTGCACTTGTTGGAGGTTGGGATGTTCAGTCAATTGGTTCTCTGTGGTGCTAAGCCGCCGAGCCCGGGTGAAATACACCATAGGGCTATCCATAGATTGCACCAAATGTTCGGGTACCAAATGTGCAAACTTGGCGGCGGTAGCAAAAACCAAATTTAAAATCGCGAGCCATTTCTTCGGCGGACGTAAATCGGGCTTAGCGTAAAAGCTGCCCACCTGTTGCGTAAAGGATAGTTTGCTGATAATGGGAAACGACGGATGCACAGTATGAAAATATAGGCTGAGCAGTCGCTCTGCAACATCTTGAGATGGCTGAATCTGAAAATCAATGTTTCCATACATGGCCAGGTCCTGATCATCCAGGAAATAACTCACCCTACTCAGAACTTCTGAGTCGTTACTTGGAAGTCTATTCGGAGTCTCTCCTTCCGAACATAATGTGTATCTCTCGACCTCCTGGTTCAGATCCTGAATCCAGGACAGCTCAGAAGGACCGCCAATAAATCCAATAGGCTGCAAGGCCTTACTACTATGTAAGTCTTCCTGTACACACTCTATTGCATAAATGGTATCATCTCCTGTAGCTGGGGGGTGTGCATGATCTGTGATAGTGTCGCTCATGTCAGACAGGCTGTACTTGAACGTACGTTAATAGAGGCCAGAGCGTATGACTTGCCAATCAAGGATGGCTTACATGGGCAAGAGTCCGAGCGATAAGATCTCCGTCTTCTGGCGTGGCTCGAAACTGCACTCGGCGCAGGAGTTTCTCGTACACCTGAACCTGGCGTTCGAGATTCTGATATTTCCTGGGATTTGTCGGTCACTGCAATTTCTTACTGCACAATGACTCCGAACGCACCTTTCTATAGTCTCCTTCTTCCCGTCAACGTAGGCGCAATCCACTCAACAAGCCGCGCATCGATTGCATGGTTGGTGACCGTCGCATTTAGCCTTGCGTTCTCTGCATCCCTTACATGCCTTTCTAGTGCGTGGCCTAGCGGTAGCTTCACGGATTGATAATCTCGGGATGGCAACCTTCGAGGCAGACGAAGTACACGGGGAAGCAGACTCTGATTCCGGATTCGAAGCCATTATCAACAAGGATGATGCGGCCTGCCCCGACAATACTCAGGCTATCGTATCTGGGATAGATCGTGGCTGCGCAAGTATCAATAGCCGGTGATCCTTCACTATGCTCTACCACCATTGCGTGACTTAGTGGAAATTCTGAGAAATTCCTTTCCAGGTGTGTGTTGTGCGGGAATTGCCATTTATTAGAGACTCAAGATCGGCGCGTGGGTTGACACGTATGACGTCCATGGGGAACCAAAAGATGACTCTGGCCCCGCACAGCTGCAGCTTAATATGGTAGCATTGATAACATTCGTTGGCGGCCATATCGGTGGGGCAAGGCTAACATGCTATAATTGGATGGCCAAAACATCCGGCGCCGCGCCAAAGTGCGGCATGTAAGAAACGTGCAACCGACGCACTTGTGGATCTGTCCCGGCTTGGAATAGTACAGTATATCTTGGATATTGCTGCGGTTCTTCTGGTCGCAGTTCTTCCGTTCGCCCCTTATTGGAGCTAGTTGCTTGGACGATTTCTGCAACTTTGGTACGCATGAAAAAGACCTATTTTGAAATTATTATTTGTTAGGTTGAACAAGGTGACTAATCGTAAAGATCGATTGTTACGTTAGTTAACGTAGTTAGCACATTCTTAATAATCAGAGTACCTCCGCTCATCACTTATTTTCCCAAGACATACGGAGGTGTGCTTTAGCATGCGCTAGTAGGCATGGCGGTTTCGACATGTAAGACCTCTTACATAGTAATTTATATGATAGTTACTTATTCATGAAAGGCAGGGATCTACAATTTAATACTCTATACATGATGACTGCCTGCCTATCTGCCTGCTTTTACTACCTAAGACAGCCATTTTGAAGCTATTCAGATAGCTAGAATAGAGGTCCTTTACCAAGATACTCACGCTGAGATAGATACGCCTTGACACGGACCCCTTTCCACTCACGATTATCACCCCCTGTACGACCTTCCTTGATCCGTTTCCTCCCTCTAAGCGGATGACCTCTTGTATATGTCTAATCAAACGTTGGATCCAATGTTGAATCTTCTCCTGCGATAGCTCTTCCCATGCCTCGTACCAAGCCTCTTCAGCGGGCCTTTAATCTCGAAGTGCGCCTCGTGAGGTTGTACATCTTTTCTCCCAGGGACAGGCAGCCTCAATTGCGTTTAGATCAGATAGATTACCTGACCAATCTAGGATCTTTTGAATGCCGTGTATACTGTATACAGTATTTGGAAAGTGATTTCGGTGAGCAGGTGCTCATCTTCGAGAATGATTGTATTTGGGCGGTTGAGTTTACATTCTTTAGCAAAAGGAACCAATTTTGGAACAAGGAATTCATAAATTTAGGGATCTAGTTAGTTCTGGTATAGAAATTGATAAAGAATATTAACTAACCTTATAACAGCGATGCCAATCAATGCCTCCTTTAATCTCCCGCTCTAAACGGTTGCTTGCACGATTCCATGACCAGTGAGGCTCTCGACCAGGTGTACGACCACCACGTAGCTTCATTCTAGCTAGAGAGGTAGCAATCTCCCAGTTTTGCTTTCTGATTGGCTCCGGCTCTTCATTCAACTTCTTGATCTCTCCAGTTGCTTCTTGCTTTCGCTTAGCTGTTACAGGCTTCCAAATATGCAAGGGTCCTTTCTTATAGCAAGAGAAACAACCCCAGACCATAAAGTCACTATTGCCTTTCCAACCACGACGAATACGGGTAGATTCTTCTGTTTCTTGCTCCACCACTGGATTGCTTGAGACATTCCAGTAATAGCTTCACCTGGCTAAGGGGAACACCATGGTAGTGCAAGGTAAGCGCTTGAACGTAAACACCAATCGGATGATACTGATCCTGCAGGTTGAAACACTCGGAGACGCGATAAGTAAGTAGGCAGGCAAGTAATGATCGTAGAAATTGGATTGAATGACACCTAAATAAGACAAAATGTCGGTTTGAATAGCTCTATATTGCTTTTACTTGTAATCATGATATATCGGATTGTATGAGTCGGTAAGGATACTGCTAAGCCTGCTAGCGCATGCTACACACCTCCATATACAAGTCGTGAAAGATAGCTTAGCACTGAGCATGTAACAATTCATTGCTGTTATTTCTAAATATTACACAGTTCACAGACATTACACGTGCGAGATATACTGCGTATAAGAGCGACTAAAATTGACTATTCATAGTAAGACTAGTTTGCAGAAGCTTTCGAAGAGCAACAATCCGAGTAGCCCGCTACAACCAGAGAAAAAAAAAAAAAAAAGGAACTACGATGACTCCAGGGAATCACTGTAAGAGACATTTCCTCTGGATCCATGCAAGCGAAATGCCTTATCTACAGATGAATAACTAGAACTACTAGTCCGGTGTACTTGTGACTTTTTCGGTATCCTATTATCCTCTTAATGTTACCAGTACAGGATTGATTAAAGCTTTTCTAAAGCTCTTAAGAATTTATATCAATTCATGCTTGTTAGATCCCTAACAGGCGGGGGATAATAACTTCCCCATTGCAGATTGGCTTGGTCAACTAAGACTCGAAATGAAACCGAAACCCGCCCCAGTCAGCCAAGAACGTGTACAACTGATAACCTTGCGGAATATTCCTGGGACGGTAAAACTAAACCACAACTAACGGAATGATTTTAGGGGTAGAGATACAGTGTATGGCATGCAGCCTCATTGAAAGTTGAACCATGGTGCACTCTCGTGAACCGTGGCTGGATCGAATGTCAGGCCCACATTAGTCCATGAACCGTCAAAGTCAGAAGATCACAGTCAAGCCAACCAGACTGTACAAGTAGAGGAGAGAGCTAAAAGCCGTTATCTCAGGACATATAAGATCATATTTTGAGTTGCCAGTGCTTGTGCGTTTACATGGGAGCCGACAAAGTGCTGTAACAAGGTACGTATTGCCAGCACAAGAAAAGTGTTTATAGAAACACACACACCAAGAACCGGAAAGTCGTTTGCAGGTTACTGAAGAGTCATGAGTAACAGCACAAAGCGCAGTGCAACCACCCGCCGCTGTATCTCACACACACACACACACACACACACACACACACACACACAATATACATTACGCCCGGCGTCTCAGCCGAAAGGGCAACTATCACTGATCTATCAACACCGGTTCTAATGTACATCTGCGGTATCTCCTTCGGGCCCATACATAGATCCTTTCAGTATATGTCCTCTCAGCTGTCACTATCGTAGGAATCCCTGTGGGTTAGTATATTTGTTAGTAGACTGGCTTGAAGGCGCTTCTTCAAGTGTTCAACATCCTATCCTCGGCAGTTGAAGCGCGTCTACCATCTGTGGCACAAGGTGGTTGGTGTGGGTTAGTTAGGGGAAGGGTGTCATTGTCTTGGTTGACATAGTTAGGTGGCGTCGAGTCGGCCCGTGGCGATGGCAAATCGTATTGAGGCTCGTACTGCCTCCAAGTTCGGCGTCCACTGCTGATCATCGGAAGGCGATTTCCCGCCCAGATAGAGGGAGAGATTGCCCCGCTGAGTTCGAGTACATTGTAGCAGTGCGATCCGTTGCGTAGTCCACTTCCGACACCGGAAGAGGAAATGCTCCACGGTTTCTTTTGCTTGTCCGCATGCACACTGGTCTGTCTGCGCGACATTGATCCGGTAGAGATACCCATTTAATCTTGCCATGCCGGTCCGGAGTTGAGCCAGCACGGTCGCTTCTTTCCACAACAATCCGTCATACAGCTGTCGCGTGTGCTTTCCTGGGAGTGCTGCATCCACTCGTTTGGCGTGTCTTCCTACAACCCTGTGCTTGTGGGATAGCGTCCTCGTGGGTCGCGGCCCTGGCCTGCTCCTTAGCTAGGCCCAGCAGTTTGTTGTCTTCGCTGGCAGGGACCCAAAGAATCTTGATATGGTCATCTTCCAGACTATTGCTGGCAGACCGTCTTCGCCAGGTGCCTTCCAAGACTTTGCCGCCATCAGCTGTCGTTCGATCTCCTCCATCGTGATGGCAGGCATCTCGACTGGCGCTCTTTGTGGTCTAGTCCCTTCATTGTCAATGTTGTCCGGCAGGGGCGGGAAGAATTTGGCGAGCAATTCTTCTGCCTGCTCCGTATGATCAGTGGTCATGGTCCCATCCGCTCTGAGGAGCTGCGGGATCTTCCCGAACGCTGCCTCTTCTCCCGACTTCAGGTATCTAGCGGCTTTCCATATGTTATCATTGTCGGCAAGAAATTGATTCCAGTGCTTTTTCTCTTGTTGCCGGATGGCATCGTGGTATTGTTTTGCGGCGCATCGGGCCATCGTCTCCAGGTAGGGTGCTTTTCGTCCCGCCCGTCGCTCGGAGCGGGCGTGATTTCTCCAGTATGTGTGTATGTGACGGAGCTGTGTCAAATCAGCGGTCCACCACCGCTTCGCGTGTGGTGATGGTTTCGACTTTGGTGTTAGCGCCTGCACCGCTTCCGAGACCGCCGACATGAGTCGGTCGGTTTTCTGCTGCACTGTGCCCTCCGCAGGAGTGGCGGCAAGAGTGTTCGCTATCCTGGTGTTAATCTCTTTCCATGGAGCGTTTCTCAGCAGGAGTCGTCCCTGGTGCTTTAGGAGCGACCAGGGCGCATCAAACACGGTCTCAATAGCGCAGTGATCCGAGCCGTGCTCCGTCCCGAGTATAGCACACTTAATCACGGAGTCTGTCATGTTGTCCGAGGCCAGGACCAGGTCGATCGTCGACTCGCAGTCCCCGCTGTATCCTCCGCCATGCCATGTCTTTGTGCCTCGCTTGAGGAGACTGCTGAGAGCATATTCGTTCATGAGATCGATGATTGGATCCGCTTCGCCTTGTCTTCCCAAAGACATGTGGTCTCCTCCTCAGAGTTGGTCATGCCGGTTGAAGTCTCCCATAATCAAAATTTCCTCCACCACCACTCCCGTATCTCGCCGTACTCCCGTGATCGCGTTGATTAAGTGTTTGCATGCGTCGTCCAAAGCTAAGGCATTGCCCCCTTCCACGTAAACAGATGCCGTGAAAATCAGTCGCTCGGGGAGCCTGATAACCGCTGCCGTTAGGTTCTGAGACTCTATTGGCACTTGTTCCGCCTCGACATCTTTGTTAATCCAGAGCATGCTTCAAATTGCCCACCTGCCTTCCCTCCAGGTAGAGGGAACCATCTTCGTCCATTTGTGGTGTCCCATCGGGGTGGTCAAGAGCCGGCCTTGAATCCTCCGCGCTTGGGGTTCCTGAATCGTTAACGCCACCGCGTTCTGAGTCTCTTCGTCATTCATTAAGCTCTCGTGCATTGCACCCTGTTTTCTCACATTCAGTTGAATGACTCGAAGAGACTTATTCATGATGTGATGGGTAGAGCTTCCGACAGTTTTTGCTGTACGATTCGTGAGGGCCTCCGCATGGAATGCACTTTGGAATCGTTTGATCGCAGCTACCGTGGTGATGGCCCTCCGCGGCACATTTTGCGCATCTCTGCGCGTTCTTGCGCTGGAACGCCTTATGCCCGATCTCTTGGCAATTGTCGCATTGCATCGGTCGGGGTCGGTATTCAAAGGTGCTGGTCACGCCGGATTCTCCCCCAGCGTGAAAGAACCCATCGGCCAGGAGCCTCCGTGCATCACTGCCTTTGGTCAGATAAACGACCATTGACCCATAGGCCTTCGTATTCTCCTTTCTGCTGAGCCATGCAATCTTAGCGATGGAAACTTCGTTCTCCTCGCCAAAGGCTGCCGCAGCTCCTGCTCGGATATCACCGTTTTCATCAAGCACTGCAGTTCTGTTGACGCTGTCGACTTTGATCGGGTACAGTTCGTCACGAAGCACTCGGGCCCCTGTGCCGACCTTGGTTTCCGCCACCTTCTTAACCAGCTGGTGTTCAGCCTCGTCTCGGCACGCAATCCTGATCCGGCTGGTGTTCCTCGCGTCCACCGTGACAGCGCGGCACCGCCA